>NC_056728.1:1308927085-1308964585 GCF_019279795.1 Protopterus annectens | reverse complement strand
AAAGTGGGATCAATGGAAAGCCGAGAGCTTTGAATAAGTCTAATGTGTTGAGATGCAGTAGCAGGAAAAGAAATGTATTTCATTTTTTTTTCTTTTCTTTTTAGGAGTCTCCATAAGGAATACTATGACGTGGAGAAGAAGCTGAATGCATTTCTATGATACCACTAGGAAAGTCTTCCTGGACTAACAGTTGAGGAATTCTCCTGCTCCTTCAGAGAGATTCCAGCCTTGGTTCTTCCTTCTCGACCAAATCAGTCATCCAGCTGGTTGGGTTGGTTTGGACAAATTTGAACCCTGTGCCACGTCAGCCTATGGAGAAACCTCAACAGATGACACAGAACAGCTGGATGATTTGAGGACTAATCAAGTACCTCAGTGGAGATATCGGACTCTGACATATCAAAAGAAGTGGGCTTCTCTAAAGACTTGACCTCTTCTTTAGATTTTTTTTTCTTATGCTAAGGTGGGTGGGGGTACCTGAGGAAGGTGACTCAGAAGCTTGGTCTGATTTAATGCTTGAAGTCTTTTTAATGTGGCGCTTCAAGCAATTAAGTAGACTATGAATGATCTTAGGAACAAAAGACTGCCAAAATGAACAATCTGTATAGTTGCCCTCTTGGCTTGAGCAAAAATTACACTGAGTGCTTGTTTTTTATAGGGTATCTGTCGTCCCAGTCACATTATTCTTTTCTGCCCGACATAAGAGGTAAAGTTAACCACAAAAAGAATCAATACAATGAGGAAGGATTCCATTTGCAGTACTTATTTGCCACAAACAACTGAAGCTGGAATCCATCATACACAGCAGAGTAGGACGCTGATGCTTCAGTCATCGACTAAAAGTTAGAAAGCTCTGAGGATTTTCACACTTGTGCATCATTTAACTGCTTGTGCATAGGTCACATGTCACATGTATAGTGCATGAGGAAGGTGCCTAAACTTCTGTAGAGTGACTGGATGTATGGTGCCCTTAGCAGGACAAGCCCCATAAGGGAGGAATACTGCAAAAATGATCAAATGAAGAACATTTTTTTGTACAGGTTTTGCCCCCCATGTCTGCTGACCGTCATAGCCTTCGCCCTATCATGAGACTGCTCATTCGATCCCTAAGTTACAATAAAACAAAAAAATGCTGAACAGAAAAGTCGCAGCACACAGACGGTATAACAGTTTGAGCACTTTCATTCCGGAAAAGCAGGAACTTGCACACATAAATGGTTACCGTAAAATGAAGACATAAGTCCAATAAATGGAAGACATTAAAATTATTATATATTAACACTCATGTCTAAAGTGTAAAATTTAAAATGCAAAATGCCAAGTGTAGCCAACCCAGAACACAAACCTGTGTAGAAGTCTTCCTAAACCCAAACTGCCAAAACATGCATCGACCCTGGTTGACAAAGCTTAATACTTTATCAAACCTTATTTAAATTGAATAAAATGCCAGGAATCTTGTTGGATACCAGCTGCTGCCTTAATTCTGAAAATGGGTTTTATGGAAACAAAGTCATTCAATCCAGGGAATACCCCTGCATTCAAAAGCAGCTGCAGTTCACTTTGTTCTCGATGCAATTCCCAACCCCCACCTCTAGTAGGCACTGGAACCTTTCTCAAGCACAAAAAAACCCAAACTTAAAAATCCATGCATTTAATGGAATGCTTGTACAAGGCAATGATGTTTTGTGCCTTTTTGATAACATACATATGCTGGTAAATACTTTTTCTAAATAGGCCGATGGTCTTGCCAACATAGAACGCAGGGCATGAGCAGCAAAAAGCAATGTACACAATCTCTTTGTCTCACAGTTAAAATTCTCTCTGACTGTTAGCAGTTTGGTGTAACCTGCCACCATGCAGTATGTGCCCTGTAAAATAAATCTACATTGCTGGCAAGTCCCACAGCATTTCATGCTGGGATTCCTAACCACATCATCTTCTCCAGCACTTTTATTTTCAAAAAGGAGTTTAAGGTTCTTACTATTTTTACAAACAAATCTGGGTTGCATCCCAACTTGGTCAAGCATACCAAAATGTTCTAAAGACTGTATTCCAATGGTTGTTAGTAATTTGTTTCAAACTGGAAAATCTCTACAAAATTCCACTGCAGTCAAATTCTCATCTTTGACCAAATGGTCTTTGTTCTCAGATATATGTGAACAACGTAAAAGTGCTCCATATTTTGTGCTTTTGTGTTCACAGACCCATGAGTAGATACTGTCCACAAACATAGATGGATAACCACGCTCGGTGAAAAAATTGATCATAAAAGCCGCCTCCTCCTGGAATATCTGGTCATCAGTCACAAGCCTTATTAGTGTCCTCTGACCAAGTTCTTTTTCTGCCAAAGGGGGTGCTGGCTGTAAGAATTTAAGTAGGCATTGGAATATATTGGTTTTCTATAAATGTTCGATTCGTACTACATTCATTCTTATTCTTGTAGATAGTGATGTCCAAGAAATTAATGCAGTCATTATGACATTGATGGGTGAATTGAAGGAAGTTGAGTGACTGGTTTAAAAATTCAAGAAAAAACAAAGGTTCCTTAACATTTCCTTCCCACAGAATGAATATATTCTCCAAATACCTTTCCACATGAATGAACAGTGGGGAATTAAACATATTACTGGTTTCCCAGTTCCACAGTACTATGGGTGGTGAAAATGGGGGCTGAAGCTGGCCCCATTGCAACACCTTTGTGTTGTTTATAATACTCGCCTTCAAAACAAACAAAATTGTTGGTCAAGACTGTTTCAGTACACTGGTAGACCGGACTTGTGTCATTACTACTCCGGTATGAGCCCTTCACCATGGATTCCAAAAAACATTAGAGCCCCTGGTCGTCATGGATAACAGAGAAGAGATCCTTAATGTCAATGGTCACAAACAATCCCTCAGCTAAATATGGTAACCCAGACATGGTCTTAAGAAAATGCCAAGAGTCTTTGAGTAAATGCTCCTTATGGTTATAAAAAAAAAAAATGCTTCCATTTAAAGTCCATAAATTTGGCTAATGGCTCAGTCTTGGATCCTGCCGAAGCCGCAAGTGATCTAAAAGGGGATTCACAGGGGAATATGTGTAGCTTCGGATCTCAAAAACTGCTGGGATCCTAGGATGTTTTACTGTGAAATATTCTCGTTTTAATATCCAAATCATAGGTGAAACACGTTTTCCAAATTCATATCAATACCATGGTATGCAATATAGACTTTCAAATTCAAATCAATACCATGGTACGCAATACAGATTTTATTACAGGTGACTTCTATTAATAATTCACCACTGTTTAGAAACTCCAGCATCTTGGATAAATACAAGAATTTATCCATCAACACAACCCTGTCCCTACTCACATATAGTCAACACTCATTCCCTTGCCCAGGTAAGTCAGTCTTACCCCTTGACCAAGGGCTACAAGGTGAACAATAATCCTTGTCCCTGGGCAGTGAATTACATAATGCACACTCCCGGAAACTTCACATTACCTAGGATGTGAGCAATGAGGATGTTTCCATAGGGCCCTAATTTGTCCCTGGTGTTGATATGTGAACTTGCATCACTGCAGAGGTTAGCAATGCCCTTCCTCCTATGCTTGCTCACTTACTCACATGAAGCCACAAGCTAACATCCGTGGCTTGGGTTACCAGAGTGCACATCATTCCCTAAATAGCCATCTACTTTCACTGCTTCAAGCATCTCCCCACAGCACAAAAGTGGCAGAAAAGTCTGGGACTACCACAACCTCTTTCAAAGATGGTCAAGCTGTAGCTGCTCACTCCTCCACCCTCTGCTTCCGGCACCCAAGCCACTATTCATACATGAGACATCAGGGCCACAGTCATGGCTTTATCCCTTTGCACCACAAAGTCAAAAGAGTAATGTCTCAAAATGCTAAATCCTGCATTTACAAACACTCTTGTAGAAGTAAGGCTGTACACTGACTATAGAAATGCTACAGTACATGTCTGCATTAGACACATTCTTAAAACAGGCAATGAAATCACACACTCTCCTAACTACTGGACCACGTTCGCTAAGCAGTAAGGTGGCTACCCTGTGGGCTTTGGCTGATGACCTGGCAAACAGTGCAACAGAATGAATGACTGTTTTTAAGCTTTTCCAGCACGGAACACAGAATTTGTTTCTATGAAGTGCAATAATAGTGAGATTAGACATGCACAAACGGGAAGCAAGAACTGGGGAGTCTGTAGTCAGGCACACCCTTCCATCACTGACAGGTGATGACAACACATGCTTCAGTGGGAGGAGATAAGCTCCTCAAGTATAACACCGACAGACCTTGAAGAACTGTATCAGCAGAGTATTCTCAGAAAGGAGACGACAGGTGATGCACACAAGAATCATCTGAAGCAATATCTGCATAGCTTCTTTTATACCTTGTACCACTGAAGCTAAATTAATGCTATGTTACATCATTTACTATAGTCAGTTTACTAAAACGCACCACTTTTTCATAAAGTGATATTCAGCTAAACATTTTCAAACATGAGTGATTTCTGACCGGGAAATTCATGGTTTATTGCTGAGGTTCTGATGGAAATTATTAGTACTGATTCTCTCCCAGAGAGAGCATTGCTCACGACAGATGAAACTGAAGCATCGCTACACCAACTGGAATTTTGAGGTTTTGTTCCCACAACCAGATGGGTACAGCAACAGTACTGCAAACTTAATACCAGATTGCGCTGCTGAAACAAGAGCTCAGTCATAGGATGAAGCTCTCAATTAATCAGTCAGTCTTTGTTCTCATCCTTGCCTAAGGTCACAGGCTTTGGGCGGTAACTGAAAGGATCACATCACAATTAAAAGAAATGAGGTTCCTTTGCAGGACTTCAGGACTCGCTCTCTGTGGCAGTGAGGAGCGTGACCAGCCAAAAGGATCTTGATCTCAAAGAAAAGCTGCTGCTTGACTTGGCTTTGAGGAGTTAATTGAAATAGTTTGGGTAGCTAAGGTAGAAGTTCCCTGTACCCTTCCAATCAGAGGTGTATCACACATGGGCCACATTATGCAGGAAGCCCCACGGCTTCCTCAGGACATGCTGGAGCGATTCCATCACCCAGATTCCCATGACATGTCTAGGCATCCCACAAGAAGATCTAGAGGCTATCGCTGGGGATATGAAATGTCTTGTCTACATTTTGACTAAATTCTGTGGCCAAATTTTCTCTAGTCAGTATGAATGCCACCTCAGGTCTCCTGTGAAAAGACTGTGGCATAGTGGGACCAACACAAAAACAAAGAGTATATAAATAAAATATTTAATTACATACAACCCACTAGTCCACAATATGACGTTTTCAATGTTGTGATTACTTCAAGTTCAAACACTTCCTCTGGTAAGTTTTTGTACGTGTTCAAAAACAACTATCGAATAAAGTAACACACTAATGACTCTGCCTTTATCCAACTTCACCCCATTTTCTCTGGTTTTGGAACACATCTTTTGATGAAAGACAGAGGATAAACTGTAGGATTCTTACATTCTGTTTCCCCCTCAAGGTACCTATATGTCTACAGAAATAAATGTAATCTGTGGGAACAACATATAATGAATAACGTTCAAGAGGAGGTGATATTTCAGAGAAGGCAGGACTATGTAATCTTAAACCGAATAACTGTTAAGGCAAAAAACATATCTGTATAATGCGTACAAAGCAAAAAATATTGCAATGGTATGTTTTCTCTTTTATAATTGAACAAGTACTTTTGTTACTATGCTGTGTGTGATGTTAATAAAGATGTCTAAAAAGGCACCCATATTACTATCCCCTTCCTGCTACTTTCCTTCAGAAAATATGTAACTACACATTCCAGGTTTTAACCTGACCTCATATTAGTAGTGAGGTAATCCTGTATCACCTTTAATACCATCTTCCACATTCAGTATCATAAGAACTCACTAACACTGGTGTAGCTGCTGCAAGCCACAACCCACATCTTGTCTTCTGCTATGCTAAAACTACCCCCCCAAACACACACACTTTTCAAATGAGTTCTGAAACAAATTAATGCCTTCTACGTACAGAATTTTCCTTCAGAAAGCATATCACAACTCACTATCTTACATTCTCAAAGTCTAAAATCAAATCCTCATGGTTTACTTGCTTATGTGGTTATAAGCTCTATAGTGTGCCCACATCTAGCAATATAACCACTTCAATTCACCAAATACTTCACTTCTGGACTTCAACAACACAGATGTTTACTTCTTTCACATCACTTCCCACTATTCTGTACATAGACTAATGTCAGCAAGTTAATTTACAAATGGTAAGCCTTTGGTTTGGAGAATCACTGTTCTCTATCCCACCAACCTCGGCACAGGTATTGATGATCCCCACTTTTTTTCTTTTTGAAGCTTGAATACATTTTTCTTTTCTAGTGTGCTATGCGAAGAGCCCATATGAGAATGCACACAAAGGTTCATAGCATAGTACTTACTTAAGAACCTATCTTCTCTTGCGGGTCATTTTAATCTAACCAATTTCCCATTTTGTGCTTGAAATTACCTAGCCATTCCCTGATCAATAATTATACTTATTTTATTTATTTGATATTTGTTAATCGGATTAGTCTGACTGGGCGAAGCCCTTTTTCAACGGAGATCTGAGGAGAAAAGCTCCAATAGTTTGTTTGTGTCTTTCGGCTTTTCCCGGTTAGGGGTCGCCACAGCGGAACTCCGGTCCGCTAATGATTGGCAGTAGATTTTTACATGCTGGCTTGCCAGGCCTAACGCACAACTTTCACCGAAGGAACGCCCATTCACGCATGTCGCCACACAAAAGACGCTCTAACTGAGAATCAAACGGGCAACGTCTAACTGTGAGGCGACAACGCTACCGCAGCACCACCAGGTTTTCACGAGAAAAGCTCCAATAGTACAGTACTTAAACATTATATAACACAGACAACTGATTACAAGAGAAACACAAGCACATAAGAACTAACAGTAAATAACTAAGTCAGTTGTTACAGGTGAACAAACTATATATAAAATAAGCACAGTACAAATAAATCAGATAAAAAAGTCAGAGACAAAGCAGCATAATGGGCATGTACAAATATGTCAGAGATAATAAAATACAAACCGTTACAAGCATAATTAGGAAGATATATGCAGTAAGAGATCATATGATAGCAAGGAACAGAGAAAAACAAGTACTAAAGTATAATCACAAGCCAGTAAAGAGAGGCATAGAAGAGAAGTTTTTGGAGTATATACAGGTGGAAAACCCCAGGTAGGAAGTCAGTGAGAGAATTGCTGTAGTACAAGCAGAGAGGACGGCAGTCTAATGAAGATAGCTTATGCTGGGTCATTACAGAAACACAACCATGATTTAGGGAGGTAATCTTTTATTGTTATTTTAAAGGTGTTAGGGTTAGTGATACACCTGACATTATGTGGTAATTTATTCCAAGCATTTGCTATGGAATAGCTGTAGAGTATTTTGCCAATATTTTTATTAGGCTTATAAACTTGCAGCAGGTTCTGTTGAGAGCTACGGAGACAGTGAGTGGGAGTATAAGGCTGGATGAGAGTGGAGAGAGAGGGACAGAAAGATGGTTCATTTAAGACTGAATGAGCCATGAGAAGCTGGGGTACTAGGATTTGGTGATGAAATTCTAGCCACTGAAGATTTTTTAGAGCTAAGCAGTGATGAGTGTGGTAAGGCTGGTTGGAAGCAAATCGAGCAATTTGTTATAGGTGAGTTCAAGTTTAGTGAGAAGATTAGACTATAGGTATGTGAGAATAAGGGCTGCATACAGCAGTGTGGGGGGTAGGATGGCTTGCACAAGGGAGAGTCTGGAAGCATTTTTGAGGTACTTATGTCTGTAAAGCATGCCTAGTTTTTGATGGGTCTTTTTTTACACATTGCTGAGTACGGAGATCAAATTTTAGACGATAATCGATAATAACAACTAGGAGTTTAGTGTGGGGTTCAGTACAGATGACAGTATTGTTCAGGGAAGAGACAGAAAAGGAAGTTTTGTGATGCTGAAGGGTGGAAGGGAGAAATAGGAGAAGGTTAGTTTTCTTTGGGTTCACTAGTAATTGGTTGGAAATAAGCCATCTTTCGACAGAATGGAGGGACTCTTGGGTGAGGGTATGAAGTTGAGTGATGTTGTCAGAGCAGGAAATGACTGTGGAGTCATCAGCATACTGAATAATGGTAGACAGTGGACAAGAAGTGTGGAGGTCATTAATAAAGATGTTAAAAAGTAGGAGACCAAGGATGGAGCCTTGTGGCACCTCAGTTTGTACCGGTAGAAAGGGAGAGAAGTCAGATTGCCATTTCATAGCCTGGAATCTATTTGAGAGGTAGCTGGAGAACCAAGATATTGCAGAGTTAGAGAGGTTAAGTGAGGTTGAACAGTTGGTAATCTATGAAAAGCAGCACTGAAGGCTTTGGATAGATCAACAAGCAGGAAACTAGCTTATTGTTATCACATGATTTTGCAATGTTTTTTATGAAGAATGTTAGAGCAGTAGCAGTGCTGTGCTTTGGGCAAAAACCATGCTGTGTGGGGGTCAGGAGATTTTCTTGGAGAACATGATTGAAGGGCTGTTTATGAATGCATTTTTCAAGAATTTTAACAGGGGAGATAGGATGGAAATTGGTCTGAAATTAGAGGGGTCAGTTGCGTTACCACCTTTATGCAAGGGTATGATGTATAATTTTTTCCAGATGTTAGGCACAAAGTTTTCCTTAATGGATCTGTTGATTAATATAGAAATGGGGAAAGCAATAGAATTAGCAGCTATTTTTAGGAATTGAGGAGGTAAGGTGTCAACTGATGGAGAGCATGTTTTAAGTTTGGACAGAAGGAATTTGATGTAGGCTGTGGAGACAGGTTTAGGAGAAAATCGTAGAACTGGTAAAATAGGTGGTGTGGGACTGGTGACATTTTTGGTAAGGTTGTAGATACAGTCAATGAAAAAGGAATTTAGAAATGTAGCAGTATCTAAGGGAGATCTACTTGGCCAGGGATTACAGGAACATGGGCACCCAGGGATGCAATAGCTCATTAACAGAATGCCAGAATTTGGGGGGGTCGGAGTGTGGATTAAGTCGTTTATGAGAAAAGTTTTGCTCGTCAAGGGTGACCTTAGTTTTGGTTATGTTACGGAGCTCCCTGTAGGTATGAAGATCAGCACTGGATTTGGATTTGTTCCATTGTTTCCATGAACTAACTCTCTTTTTCATAAGGGCTTGGGTGGCTTTTGTGAGACAGGGGCAAAATGAGCTTTGACCCTTAGTTTCCTGATAAGGGCCAGGGGTGTTTAGGAAGATGATGTTGAAAGCCAGGACTGCTTTCGCTGGGGGGAGATCGTGCAGGAAGGACCAGTTAACTGAAGACAGCAGGTGGTTGAAAGTATCAGGATTAAAGTTTGAGAGTTTTTGTCAGTCTTTGTACAGCTGGGGTATGTGTAGTTGAAGAGAGTGTATAATTACGTAGGTGGGATGGTGATCACTAAGGGTATCAGGTAAGGTGGAGGGGTTATGGTACAGATTGGGATTGGAGATGAGGACGCAGTCCAGAGTGGAGCCAGAGTTGTGTTTGTTTAGTTCGGTTGGGTTTGAGATTAATTGGGAGAAGCCAAATAGGTTAATGGAGGAGTTTGGGCAATCAGTGTTTAGGGCTTTCCAGGTGATGTTTATATCTCCCAAGACAACAGTTTTATAAGTGATGGTTTGAGAGATCCAAGAGAGTGAGTGCTCTAAGATAGGGATGTTATTTCCTGGGGGAATGCAAATGGAAGCAATAGCTATTTTCTTACGAGTGTTTATCTGACAGTTGGCTATGACAATTTCAGCTGGGTAAAAATCGGAGGAAGTGATTGAGACAGGGTGAAGGGTTAGAATAGAGAATAGCAATGCCTCCACCTTTCTTCTTTGTGATCCGAGCATACCTGAGGATGTTATAACCTGGTGTAAGTATTTCAGTACTGGACATATGAGGACTTAAGCTAGGTTTCAGAGAGGCAAAGTATATCTGGAGTGTGTAAAGACACCCAGGCATGGAAAGGAAAGATTTTGTTCAGGATACTTTGAATGTTCACAGACAGTATAGTAAGATTTTTGGTGGGTATGGTTGTGGGAATCTGGGAAGAAGCATTAGGTGTTGTGTTTTAGGGTTGTGAGGGGTAGGCTGGGAGAGAAGAGGTGTGGTTGGGTCCAGGGTTTGGATGTATGTTGCCAGATAGTGGCAGGTTAAACATGAGTTTTCTGAGGTACGCGAAGAGATTATTCTGGGGATGAGTTCTCGTTTTAGTTGTGAGAGGAAGTGTAGGCAGAAGGAAAAGCTTAAATTTATAGAAGGAAGAGTTAGAATGAAGAAAAAGAGATGGGGCTATAGGGAAGGAATGGATGGCAGAGTGAGTGGCTAGGGGAAAGGTACTAGTAGATGTAGAGTTGTTTGGGGGGGGTGCCTTCATAAGAGGTTGCAGTGTTGGCTAGAAAGAGAAAGGGTGTGATAAAGATAATTAGAAGGAAGGTGTTTGAAACACGTGGATTAGAAATGTACATAATGTGGGTGGCTTAGAGATATGCAAATAAAAGTTCTAAAGTAGATGTAGTTGCCATTAGAGGTTGGGAGAGTACAGAGTAACAGACTGAAATGGAGTTGGTTGATTAAAGTAAGAAGGGAGTGATTGCTGATTGGAGAGTACTGGATGAATTTGAGAGGTGGAAACGGGTGTGATAAATGTGGACAGAGTATAAAACAAATGAAAGTGGGGGGGTGAGAATGGGGGTAGGCTAGGGGAGTGAAGTGAGCCCGGGAGTAGTGAGGGCGAATGGAATGGGTAGAATCAGGTATCAGAAAGACAGGAAACTACAGAAACAATCACAATTCAGAGTCAGGAAAGCAGCGGTCAAAATGGGGAGAGGGGAAATCTAAGATACAGAAAGCATATGAGAGATACAGTGAAAATTAGATTAGGGAGGTGGATGAGTTCAAAAATATGAGAGAGGGATTACAACAGGAAATTAGATTTAGAGCAACAGAATGAAGACTACAGAGGGGAAAGAGTAAGTACTAAGAGGCAGAGTTGAAAGTAGGAAGATGACATTAATACCATGAGAATGATACAGATGAGGGAAGGGGACAGAGAAACTACAAGTCTAGGAAAGGAAAAAGAAAGGCAGGAGAATAAAGCAAGTAAGGAAGTGGAGAGACACGAATGCATCAGAAACCAGAGGAAAAAAAAGGGGAGGCAAATAGAAAAATAGAGATTGAGGGACAATTATTTGACGGGGGGGGGGGGGGGTTCCAGGTTTGGTGGTGGGCTTAACAGTCAGCTATAATTAACAACAAGGTGTGGAGATACAAAGTTAGTTTTATAGAGTAACATACATAACAGCTGTGATATTATATGCTGATGACAGTGTTGGACTGGGTAGAGGTGGTTCTCTGGTTCAGACCGGGCACAAGAGAAGTTCAGCAGAGAAGTTTAAAGCAGAGGTAAATGCCTAGAAAAGGAAGAGGAACAGCAGATTAAAATAAGGCAACTAGTACACATTAATGACTACAAGGAAGATACAGACGTTGGGCAGTAGATAAGATAAATAGAAGATAAGGAGAGAAGGGAAAAAAAGAAATAACACAGCGTAGTAAATAGCAGCCTAAGGGAAGAAGGTAAAAAACTAAGTATGAGAGGTACGGGTTAGAGAAAGAAGAAAAGATGCAGGAAGACAGTCAACAAGAATAGTTATCTAGGGCAGTACAGATAAGGTAGGCAGCAGTATATATGAAGTACACAGTAGATGGTGATAAGCAGTCAACTAATACAAAGTATAAAACAGCTCAATATACACTCTTGCCAAGAGCTACAAAAATTACACTGTAATACCCCAAAACAATAGCAGGGGACTGATGTTTAAAGAGTCAGCTAGTACAGTGCATATACAGCTCAAAATAAACTCTTAGAAAAGAATGGCCGAGCAAGATATTCACCACGCAGTAAAAGCCTTAGCATCTGGCATTAAAAGTTAAGCTTCCTCGCAGTCCTACGAGAGAATAACAATTACAGTAAAAAGGATTGACAAAAATAACAGAAAATGGCAGTAGCCTTTGAAGACTGCAACTTTCCAGAATACTGTTTAGCATACAGAATAAAAGGACAAATGGTCCGTTTCAGTCCCAGCATAAAAATGCGTTTTCAGTCTTACAATACTGCAATTGTAACAAGGGCTGCAGCACCTGTAAAAAACTAGTGAGGAGAAAACTGTTTAAGTAATCCTTAAGGTAGCATGGAATAGCTAGCCCAAGCTGAAATACACTTAGCTAACGGTATGAAAGCTATGACCAAACCATTTCAGGTAGACCTATACAAACTGACCGGTACTGCAACAGAACTTGAAAATAATACAAGTTAACTGTTTTTTATGCAAAAAAACAAACAAAAAAAGTTCTAAGCTTGTGTTCCACCTTTCCTGTTACTAGAGTAGTCCAAATACAGATTTGCTGTATCCGGGACTATTTTGTAAGTTACTGAGTTCCCCAGACCTTTCTGTATTAGAAGGAAGCCTTCCAGATTATCAGTGGGAGTGGTAAGCACTAGATGGCCTATCCATCACAAGAGGAGTGGTTTCTGGCTCTGAAATTGTAGTTTATTGGCCGTTTGGGCAGTTTTTCTATCCCTTTCAACTTTCTGGTTTGAAAGCCGGTGTTTGTACGGGTTGCTGGGGTAAACAATTACCAGTGCCAGAAAGTCTGCTCTTCAATTTTTCCCTTTGATCTTGCTAGTTTTCTTCTCTCTCGCACTTTAATTAGCTTATTCGTCTAGCACTTCATCACGCTTTTTGTAGCAACTACTGTAGCACACACAAGTGCTTTCAGCACTAGACGTCCTATAAGGAAACAGCTCCAGTACTAAGTAATGATGACTATCCCTCCTGGAATGTCTAAAGGTCAGTTCCCTGTTGTTTCTCCTATTAACCTGGTGAACTTGGGCATTCTGAGGTAGTGTAGCAACTGCCTCATGTACACAGACAACCCTCTCCTTTTACCTCCCAACACTCAGACTTGTGAGAGATGCACTTATATCTCCAAATTGGAAGCCATGCACTCTCAAGCCAAGACCAGAACAGCTGATCAAGAGGAGAAGGTCAACACCTACACCACACCACATGGAACACATAGCCCTCCAGAACACCCACCATCACAGCCCTCACATAAGAACAGAAATCACACACCCACCTTCGCAGAAGTTCTCAATAGAAATCTACCCAAACAGCAGAGACCTCCAAGGCTGAAACACACTCGACCACCACAACACAGCACAAACCACAAGACACATAGCTCACCTACACAGTGTGCCCCTCAACCTAAGCCCCTATGGCAAAACAGCTTGCGCAATACAATAATCACAGGTGACTCAATAGTGAGGCACATTGATGTCCCACTTGCTAGGTTTGGAGAAGGTAACAGTCAGCTATCAGGTGCCTGAATCCAACACACAACACAAGCACTCAGGTCACTCCACAACAAGTAGAAGTATGACTCTGTCACTGTCCAGGTGGGTGTGAATGACCTGAGATGCACCTCCCTGGACTACATAAAAAGAGACCTGGTGGAGCTCTCGGGTTATGTGGCACAGGCAGGTATGACCCTAGCCCTGAGCAGCATCCTACCGTTGCCCAGAATGATACCGCATTACAAACAGAAAATGACTAACTTCAACAATTGGCTAAGTTTCTGGTGTCATTCAAAGAGGATCCAGTATCTCTCTGCTTGGGATGACATGACTGATGGACCTCGATGCTTTGCCAGAGATGGCCTGCATCTGTCACCCCTGGGTTTCCGGGTACTGGCTAAGGCTCTTGCCACCCCTATAGTGCTTTTTTAGGCTGTGTTCAAAAGATCAAATTACCACTGTAAAAGCTATAAATAAATGCAATCTGAGGGTCATGCTGCTCAACGTTAGAAGTCTAAATCTCAAGCTGCACTCGCTCGAAGCACTCTTCAAAATGGAGACCATCAACATTTGTGCTGTAACAGAGACCTGGTTTAAAGCAGCAGAAAGCACCCCTGCACTGCCAGACTATAAACTCATTCCACCTTTCCGCCCCAGGACATGGACCGTAGCTCCAAAGACGGTGGTGTCTTCATATTCATAAAGGATATGCACACCTCCAGACTAGTAGTCCAGCACAATGCATCTGAGATACTCCAGGTACAAATAACACTGGGTAAGATGACGATTCAGGTTGTAGCCTGCTTTAGGTCCCCAACCATGTCCCAAAACTCTCAATCCACATTCCTAAGCACCATGGAAACTATTAAGATCCAACCCAACACTTTCATACTAGGTAACTTCAACTATCCCTCCATCAACTGGAAAAATTACTCGTGTACCAATGCACTGGCCCAACGCTTCCTGGAATTTATCAATTCCAATGCCCTGGACCAACTCATTCTTAACCCCACTAGAGGAAGCAACATCCTTGACTTGGTTATTACTAACATGGGCAACCGTTACTCTACACCAATAGTCAATTCATCCCTGGTAAGAACCGACTACAAACTTAATCACCATGGAAACCCACATCTCACCCACATCCCCAGCAAAGGTATCCACCATGAAAAACTTCTCCAAAGCTGACTTTGGACTCCTAAAAACAGAGGTGGCTAACTTCACGGCACCCATGCTAATGGAAAATAGATGCATGACTGCTGAATCATACACCAATGCACTGTATGAACACATACATAAATGCATGGAACTAGCCATACCAAACAGAACCAAGATGCACTCCTCCAAAAAATGGAAGCTAATCTGGTGGTTCCCTGCCATTAATAAACTCTACAACAGAAGGAAGAAACTGTTGCAGAAAAGGATGAAGTCCCAAGACTGGAAAAATTCCCTTATTAGCCTCAACAAAAAGTTGAGATCCCTCATCAAAGCCTCCAAAGCCAGCTATGAAGGCAAAATTGCAGCAGACACTAAAACAACCACAAAGCCTTCTATAGTTATATCAAGAATCTCCACAGCAATACCCAGATTTGCTCTGAGTTACTGCACAATGGTACCTCCTATACTGAGCCAACAGATACTGCCAACATTCTGGCCGACAGATTCAGTGCCAACTTTACCCCTCTCTACCCCTCTAAAGGACAATCTCAACACCGGAAGAATGCCAGGCACCCAGCATTACTGCAGCACAGGTTAAAGCTGCAATGTTCAGGCCAAGAACACAGCTTCCATGAGACCCAACAATATCCTTGGCTGTGTTCTACATGAATTACAAAGTGAACTGGCACCACGTCTGTGTGCCCTGTTCACTCACAGCCTCACCTCAGCCTTTGCCCCTACCAAATGGAGCACTGCTACAGTCATCTCTCCATAAAGAAGGAGTAACTACAGACCCTGGACATCATCGCCCCATTAGCTTGACAAGTCTGATATGTAAGGCTATGGACCGCATCATCATTTACATAATTAACAAGGATATAGGGAATCTCCAAATTCTAGATCCCACCCAGTTTGGCTTTGTGGAAGGTAGGTCATGCCTGCTCAACCTGGTTAACTTCTTTAAGTCAGTCACCAGAGCTGTGGATGAGGTTAAGGCAGTTCATACAGCCTACCTCGATCTGGCCAAGGCCTTTGATACCATTCCTCACTCAGGAATTATTGATAAACTCACCAAACTATGCACCAACCCCTACATCATTAGGTGGGTTTCAAATTGGCTCACAGATAGAACCCACAGTGTGAAAGTGGACTCCAAGTCAGACTGCCGACCAGTCACGAGTGGAGTCCCACAGGGATCAGTCCTGGGTCCTCTCCTGTTTGGCATCTAGTTCTCAGAAATCCAGGCCAACATGGAGGGACTCTGACTGACCACGTTTGCAGATGACTGCAAGCTGGGAGCCATCATTAACTCCCCAAGTGATGCAGACATCCTACAGAAAGGCCTCACTGAGACCAATGACTGGTGTCGAAACCATGGCCTTAAGCTTAACGCCAAAAAATGCGTTGTCATCCCCTTTGGGAAAAACTCAGTTCCCAGTAATTACCACATCGATGGGAGCCCACTGAAGGCATTATAAGAGATATGGGGAGACAGGCTGACAGCAACCTCTCCTTCGATCACCTTATTACCACTGTGCTCAGAAAGTTCTTCTGTGTGGCACGTCTCATTACCAAGGGTTTTGCATCCAGGAAGAAAGACGTCACCATTTCTCTCTACTCTTCCCTCATTAGACCAATCATAGAGTATAATGCCCCATTTGGCATGTACCTCACTAGACAGCTGCAACAGTTGGAGAAGTCACAAAAGTACCTCACGAAGAGGATCCTAAACCTTAAACACATGCCCTACATGGACAGACTAAACAAACTCTGGTTATTTTCGGTCTCATATAGTCTACTAAGAGGCGATCTCTGGTTGACTTACAAAGCCAAGCCTGACCCAGCTCTGTTAGAAATGCTGCATCTAAAGAAATCCCAATCCCTCGGCACCACATGCTCCGGAGACCTCAACCTTATTACCACAATCAACAGAACATGCTGGAGGGACAGGTTCATAACCCAGACACTGTCCATGCTCTGGAATAAACCTCCCATATTTTGTCATGCAAAGCACCTCACTGGCCGTCTTCAAGAGAAATCTTGATGAGTGGATGGGAAATTGAAAGTTCACCCCGGGGATCACTCCAGCTAGGCTTGTAAAGTCTCCAGGGCCATTAGCCTAGTACACACCTATGAACAATTTAACAATTGCTTGTGATGGCACACCACCAGGGACCCAAAAATGGTGTTTGAGATGGCAGAGTGGAGGGGGGAAATGATGGTATGAAACTCCACTAGGGTCATTTAAAGGACAAAAAGCATAATGGGAGAAGTAGCAAGGGTACAAAGATTTGCTCATAAATAGTAGAAAAGCACCTGCAATAGAAAGCAATACAGCAGTGTAAAAAGTAGCAGAAATCTCTAATGAAAATAAATGGGATCATGTCATATATAACTTGATGAGCTGCCTATGTCCATTAGTAGTGGTGGTGGCAGTCCTGGAGTAAATACCTGGTTTCCCATCTGCAGATCTAATTTGTGCAGGAATGAGCTTTGTTTTATGTGGATTGAGTCTATTCTCAAGCTGCAGTATCTGGTACGAGAGATACCGGTCTCTCCAAACCACTCTGTTGAGGTTTCAGAAGAGGTTTAGATCCTTAGACCGAGTATTTATGGTGTCATATGACTTGCTGATATGCAGAAAATCCATCAGCAATGAGTCAGAGGATGCCTTGTATGCCAGACATAGGTCACCTCTTAGCAGTATATAGGATACAGACTATAGTGACAGGACATTTAGTCGGTCCATGTGGGACATGTTGTTTAGACCTTGTAACCTTTTAATAAGGTATCTCTGTGGGCGTTCCATTTTTTGCATGTGTCTAGACAGACACATGCCGAATGAAGCATTATATTCAATGACTGCCTAATGAGGGCTGAGTAAAGGGGGGGCAAAGACATCCCTAATTCTAGTTACAACCCCTTTGACTATAAGCTGTGCAGTATAGAAGGACTTTCTTAGAATGGACACATGCTGGTCAAAAGTTAGGTCACTGTCCACACAAGTTCCCAAACCCTGAACAACAAGTCTTAGGGATGTACTGTCAATGTGGTAGCTCCCTGGGGTAAATGACTTCCCAAAGGATACAATGATGCAATTTTTTTTTTTTTTGGTATTTAATTTCAATTCACAACTTTGGAGCCAGTTGTTTATTTGGGACAAATCTTCCTGCAGGATGTCCAAGTCATTCGGTGATTAAATGACTGTTCCTAGCTTGCAGTAATCTGCATAATCCTTTTCAGTGGTGGAAGCCTATCTCACTGCCTTTACTTCCAATCTTAATTAAGTTTCAGCCCTACCCATAGGCTTGTTCAGAAAATGCGATGCCTTGTGACACAGTTTAACACCAGTTTTACTTAGTCAAAAAGCAAAATGCCAGATCAGATCAAACCAAAAATGATATAATTCTTACCTGCTCATGGATACCCAAAAGCTGACTGTATCGAACACGACAATGCAACACACCGTTCACATGAATATTGTAGGCCTGAATGAGAATAAAAACAAAGACATAAGAGAATAAACATTACTTCCTCAGGTTTGAAAAGCAAATAATTTAGTGTCCAATGATTACAGCACAGTCTATTCATTTGCTATTGGCACACACCGACAAATACATGACGTCTAATCTTCATCTGTTTTACCGAAGCCTCTTCATCACATTCACACAATGAAACATGCAACCAAATGATACAAAGTCCCCCAAAATCCCCTTGCAAGGGATTATACTGCTTGAACTCCCTAATCAAGTTTGTGGTTTCACTATGTCAGGTGACATTATGTTAGTGCCCCATGGTTGCCCAATCCTTCTCGAGGGCTCTGTTAAACAGATGATTCACCTTAACAGGTGTCAATGGATTAAATACACACTGTACATGTGTGGGTGCATATTAATACATACATATACACAAATTTTACACAAACTTTTAAAATAAATCAAAAGGAAAACAAAAAACCTGACTTTATAAAACAAAGGACCACTTGTTAATCCACAAAAAGCATATGCCAGCTCAACTTTGCAGCTCTCACAGGGATATCACTGCACAACCAGCTTACAAGATCCCACAATCAACTAAATCATTCTGTGAAGCTTTCAGGCACACTGTAAAGCCAAAAGGATTAGTGTGTGCGTGTGTGTGTGTGTGTGTGTGTGTGTGTGTGTGTGTGTGTGTGTGTGTGTGTGTGTGCACGCGCGCATGTGGTGGAGGGGGGGTGTTGGAAATATGAAGTTACAATAAGGTGGCATAAAAAATGTAATCTTTGTTGGTTGATATTGGCTGATTACATGTAGCAACTTTACTAAATCTAGCAAGTATCACTTCCTTACTCAAATACAGAATGACTGAACTGCACAGTAGATAATTATAAAGCCTTTAGTACACAGTTAAGAATATCTGGCTCAGAAGCCTAATAAAAGTTTTATAGTTTAAAGTTTAATTATCATTACTGTTTACTAACCTGCTTATTCCTCAGTGCCCAAGAGAACTATTTGTGATACACATACATGTATCATAAATGTCTCAAGACTCATTTCTTGCCTGGAACTGTAATATTGAAGAGACTTTGGATTGTGCTCACGAGCGTGTGTGTGTGTATGTATGTGTATGTATATATATATATATATATATATATATATATATATATATATATATATATATAATACATACACATATATATATATATATATATATATATATATATATATATATATATATATACATACATATATACATATATATACATATATATATACATACATACACACACACATTATATATATATATATATATATATATATATATATATACACACACACACACACACATACATATATTTGTACGTGTGCATATATTATATAATGAAAGGTCACCATGTTTTACTTGGTCAACATACAAAACATCCAACAAACATGTTGAAAATTCACTACATTGAAGAAAAAAAAAAAAAAGACACTGCATATTGAAAAAGGAAACAAACTTCATTTTCTGATACACTATCTTGAACTGCACACAGCAAGTCATACCACAAAACTTGACACCCACATAGTCAAGTTATCCATAAGTTTTCTTTTTATTTTATTTTTTTTTCTCTAATGCTGACATTTCCCAGTGGCTTCAATGTTTTTTACTACCTGCTCAAGTTTTTACTGAAAAAATCCTCTTACTTAAGACTTTTATGAATGTGTCCAGCGATTCACAGACATACAACACAGATGCATACATGTATCCTGTGCGGTATTGTCTTATATGCTACTTCAAACTACCCCAAATCATGAACATGGACTGTAGTTGTCTGCAGCTGCCTATAAACTACAGTTTTCTTGAAAGGCACAAAGCAGTCCCTAGTAGAAGTAGGGAAGCACTGTGTCGCATGAAAGCACTACTCAGAACAGCAGTGCAAGTCAGCTCAATAAGGTTTATTATACCTCACTAAGAAAGAAATATGCATCCACTTTTAAGGACTGGTACAATCAACTAAACTTTATTAAGGTGTAGTATACTTTTCTGTGATACGTGTCACTGCTGTGGTTACACAACATGCATGAAGATAAGTCCTAACTACACTACACTTCCTATGGCAATCTTGGGATTATTACCATATATTAGGGTAATAAGAGGGACTAGTGCTTTGCTAAGTTCCATTTGTGGGACGTCACCTGCGCCATCATATAGATGTATAGATCACAGTAGTAGGTTTGCTTGCATTATAACGAATTCCACTGCAAGTGATGCAGTTTTGAACAACACACCAATAAGGTTGCTTGGCTAAGTCTTGACAGCATCATGCTAGCAGATGAGGAGGATTGCAGTGACATCAGCTGCAACTCCACCAGATTGCATATGGATGGATTTTCATGACTATCACAGTGGGGTCAGCTGGTACATAAAAGTGTTTTGTCACACTTTAGTAATGTATCCAACATTTGGTGACTTATGTGCCAAAAAGCTTTGTAAACATTTTACTAAAACCAAGGCCCAAATAAATTTAGTGTTTCCCTCTGTGAAGTCACCTTATAGATATTCTGCAGAATTTAATGGAAGCATTTCTGTGGCTGTGTAACATACGTCCATTTAAATCTGTGGATGCATTTCACATTTTCCCTGAGTTGATGTCACCCAAGGTTGAATATACTTATTTCCACTAGTTGACCAGGTAAGTCTGACTGGAGGGGGGGCTTTTCAATGGAAGCTCAGGGACAATAGCTCCCTTTAATTTTCAGTGGCATCACCACAGGCTAAACAAATTTTATGAGTATTGGCTACTAATAATTATAGTGGTACAAAATGGCTACTCACACAGAGACAATACACTTTAATGAATGGCCTGCAGTCAGGGAGGGAGTGATTTGTAAAGGAAACCCATGCATGGGATATAATTTGGGAGTAAGACAGTGTAAAATGTTTCAAACCATTGTATAAATACTTTTTTGAATCAGAACAGGCTTTAGAATGCCAGTCTATGGTGTATAAAGCCTGGTCCCACAGCACACAGTGCTTGCAAATTGTGTCCAGAGTGCCATGTGAGTTAGCTTTAATGTGAGGTCATTTTTATTTTTTGTGATCCTTTTTAAGTATTTTAGTAGCTTAGTAAGTAGTTTACCTATTTTTTTTTTAGTTCTTGATTTTTGCAACTTAATTTACATTTTTCTGTTTCAACAGTAATGACATTTTCAGACTGACAAGTTATGTTCCCTTGCAATTTTACTTCTTTTTTTTCATTTAAGAAACAATTCTATTATTGGGAGTAGATGTAGGTGTGTACAACGTGTCAAATTACTGCGGCACGATGCCAGGGCACTTCTATGGGCTAGGTTTGTAAAGGTTCCATGGCCATATGCCTAGTACACACCTATGAACCTATAAATGCCTGGTCAATTAAATGGATAACCCGTGAGAACATGCTGTTAACATTGTTTATTGCCCAAGGTTCTGCACACCTTTGGTTGCAACTATGACACTACCCCCAAAATGTTTTGAGGCAAGTGAGGCAGTTCAAGACCTTTTTTCTTCTGGCCTTCTGATTATCTTGTAGAAAAACAAAACTTATGTCACAAAATAAATTCCGAAGCTCAGTGTGTTATATCACAGGTAGCGGATTTAAACATTTTCTTTCTTTCTCTAGGGTACGAGTCTGCTAAGAAAGGACAGGCATCACATTTACAATAGAAAACCCTCTATTCATCTATCTAGATCAAGAGAAACAAACACATGCAAGGGAACCATCATCATAACATGAACTAGTTACTTAAAAATTGTTCCTATTTTTTGTCCTTTGTATCCCCCTTATTTATGTTTTTGTCCAGATTTCTTCCTCTAAGAGGCTGAGAGCGATGGGTAAGCTTCACATATAAAGAAACACTATTTAGAGTCCTTGTACTGTGATATTCCAAATTCTCATATTCTCTTATTCTGAGAACAGTTTGCTATTGCTAGGAAATGCATTACAAGACAATTCCGTCTGGGATCTAGAGACTTTTTCCTTACTTCCTGTCATATAACATCTAATGCACTTTCACCACATTTTATTATTACTGCATTTTTTATTTTTTTTTACAAAAAGTGTTTCCAAACAGCTTCTTTATTGCTTGGACATGGCCAGACGTGTAAAGGAACTCGTGTCTGGCAATTTCACTAACTGTTAACTGACCAGACCAGACCATAATCTGATACTTTTTATGGTGGACAAAAAACATAAAAAAGAATCCATAAAATACTGTAACTGACAATATGGACGAATGACACTAATAGGGGAGAGGAACTCTGTGCTGCTGGCATAGAGGAATGAAGCCTGACTACAGCCCAGAAAAGTACATTTACAGTACAACTCGGGCACTTAACAAAACAGGCAAGGCAGGATGAGCCTGGCTATTCTGGTGAAAGGGAAGGTAGGCCTTGGCCGAGTTATACACATTGCTCTACTAGTTGACTTAGCAGTGGCTTGTGTATAGAGGTTATTCATTAGTAGGGGCTGGACCACTTGTAGACGAGGCCAGTGATGGTATCCCTTGCCTTGCCAGGTATGTGCAGGGGGGCATACAAATGCGTAATGTAGGGGCATATGTGATCCTACCAGTGTTATAAATACTTATGTCACTATCAGAGGTGGGGATAATTTAATAAATAAATAATCCTCTCTCTGCCATAATGCTATCCACAGAAATAGTTCCCGTGACTGGCTACATTTCCCAAATGGTGCTCAACCATACAGGATTTAGTCGAGCCCCCCCCCCCCCCCACACACACACACACACACACACACACACACACACACTCCTCCAACGCTAAGGAAAAATAGGCACATATCTGACTGCAGTGACGAAGGTTGGCAGGTAGCGTGGGGGAAAGGTATATAAACAAAAAAAAAAAAAAAGACTTAGATGAATTGTTAAGAGGGTGGCAGTCTTTTTAGCATGTACACTTTAGTGCCATGAGGACATGATGACAGACATAATGGACAGAGCCTTTTAAACATTATGAACAAAGGGGCATGGGCATAGCAGGGCCATAAAAGAAAAAAAAAATGGGTTAATGAGAGAGAGGTCAAGGGAAAGGGCAAAAAGTAAAGGCTAAATGAGACTAATGCAGGTGCTGCTGCTGCTGCAGCAGCTGGTGTCATTATACTGGCAGATTGTTACATGACGTGTTAAATGGAGAGTAAAGGGATGGGACAGTTTAGTTTGGGTAGCATCCATTCTAGATCCAGTCCTGGCCACAGGAATCCAAGGACTTTTGAAACAAATCAGAAAGCGGAAGGCAGACCCCATGTAACTTTGCATGTCTGTACAGAACATTTAAATGATCTGAGGTGTGTGCTGAAACAAGAAAATGGAGCAAGAGAAGACAGCGAAATATAAAGCTCAATGGCCTTGTCACTAGTTGCAGTGTTACCATGTAGAAAAAAAGGAGGGGGGAGAGAGAACTGGGGAATATGGCTAGAAGCTGATGGAATGTCAAGTCTAATGAGCATGGAAACAGGATAAAAAGTACCCGACAACAACATGGAGTGATCTGAGGCTTTACACTGAGGCCTACTTACACTCATGTTTTTTCATGAAAGAGGTTGTGGCACCCAAGAGCTCATTTAGACTTATCTGAGAGGAGGGGAGCAGCTCTACCAGTAAAAGTGTAGCAAAAACAGAAGGGGGTAGAAAGAGACTAAGAGGAAAGGAGGCACCATGGATGCCAAATAACGTATGAATGGAAAATGATGCAGTGCTCTCCTAAACACAAAGTTCTAAAAGGTGTCAACTGTGTGCTCTGCTTGAAGCAGCAGTAACACATTACAAAGACACTGAGTGTAGTGGTCAAGAACTGGGATATGTTGGCACTTGAAATTAGGGTGTACAGAAGAGAAAGAAAAAGCAAAGGATGTGCTACAGAGTTTAATGGGAAATAAACATTTCCATGACAGAAATGAGTCTTTAATGCGATTGACACACGTGTGACCACTAAAAGGCAGTTCTACAAGCTTTTAAAATCTGAAACCAAGAAAAACACTTCAAAAGGATTTCTGCAGGGAAACAAAGCCTCCCTGTACCCCTCTATTTGGGGATTATATTCCCACCGCTACCCTGGTAATTCTATACATCAAGTCCAAGATAATTGCATCTCGCTCTTTTAATGTAAACAAGAACAGAGCATCAGTGATTGCACATTGCAGTGCTCATCACAAATATGTTGCATTTGAGCCTAGCACCACCATAAAAATACACTGTATCACACTGTAATGATGCTAAAGAGATGGAAGTACAAACTGTAACAGACGGGTACAGTGAACCTTTGCTCTAGGCTTAGAGGCTGGAGGCAGAAGTCAATAGGAAGCCTCGATGCATAGTTGTGGCATGCAGACCACCAAACGCAAAAAATGATAAGGATGGCCACAGTTTTAAGAAAACAAAAGCCAGCCCAGCAGTTGAAACTAGTAACCAAGGAAAAATCACACAGGCAGACTGTTGCCATTTAATTTATTTAACTCATTTCTTTACATGTTTACTTGTTTACTGATGTAGGGCACTGACAAGAAATGACCAGCTGCAGACAAAGCCCACTTTTCATGGCACAACAAGAGAAAAAAACAGAATAAGCTGTATATCAGCTATTTCATAATGCAAGCTGGGATCTACAAGATGCGTTTTTTTTTTAAATTCCATATTGCCCAAGCACAATTTTCTGACTAATATTAAAATAAAAACTCCACTCTAGCATGCTTTTTGTCAAAAATAATGTTCTGCCTGCGAAAAACTTCATAAATTAACACTACATTCCTTCAAAACGGTTTAAAAGGGAAGGCGTTCAGAATGGCATTCAGGCTGGAATATAAGTAAAAGTGGGATGGGGTACATGCCCCCAACCTTACGGTACACTCAGTTTGTACCTCCCTCAACAAGCTAGAATTACCATTTTGACTTGCAAAGCTGCTCTGCTGCTTGATTTACTGACAACATGACAACTTGGGGAGTGCACATACACACAGCAAATCAAGACTGAAATAAAAGAAAAAAACAGTATCCTGCACTGGATCATAACTCACTCCTTCTGTCACTATAAAGTGCAAAGCAAAGTAATATAGCTCCAGTAGAAACCCTCACGTCCACAAAGTGTCACAGCGTAAGACTTCATGGTGCACAACAATGCTACCAGCAATCGAAATCAGACCCCCCCCCCCCTTTTTAATTCAATAGTACAGTTTTCAGTGTTGGCTTCCACAGTTGTAAGTGCTGTATTTTGATTTGTTACAGCCCCACTCCAACTTGTTTTTAAAAGTCTTTGCTACCTCTTTAGCAAGAAAAGTACAGTTGTTTACACTTACCATAAATGCAGATGTTCAAGTGTATTCACTGTTGCAGTCATCACCTGTGGGTTATTCCCTGCTATGGTAGTCCTCGGCCGGCCCGAATACCAGAGTCAATGTTTTTATGCATCGGCTGCTGACGCCTGTAGTCTGACGTCAGGTCATTAGTGCTATAAAGCAAGGAAGCCAATGCCATTACATCAGTTTTTCTTGCCCTAACTAGTCAGAACCACGAGGAAATATGGTAAAGTGGTCCTGGTGGCTAAAAGCCACCGTGGGAAGCTTATGTCCCCCCCTTGGGAAATAGGATATAAGGGTGAAGAAGGGAGGGAAACCAGGACTGCAACAGTGAATACACTTGAACATCTACATTTATGGTTAAGTGTACACAACTGTACTATGTTCTTTGTGTTTCACTGTTGCAGTCATCACCTGTGGGAGGATTCCCAAAGCTGAGGAGAGGAGTGGAAGAATTAGTTAAGAGCCCTAGTCATGGGTCAGCAATCCCTGCAGAAATGCAGAGGCAAAACCTGTCCTAGACTTAGAGAAAAAAGGTAGGTGGTAATGTTTTGTAAAGGCATGGACAGAGGTCCAGGTGGCAGCTTCCAAGATGTCCCTGGTGGGAATTCCTCTGAGGAATGCTGTGGAAGTGGAGGCTGCCCTTGTGGAATGAGTACGAATAGACTTTGGGGGGGGGGGGATTTCCGATGCAGTCTGTAGCAGAAATGGATACAGTGTGATATCCATTTGGAAATTGTTTGCTTGGAAATGGGCTTCCCCTCTGCCCCTGGGCAGAGCTGACCAGAAGCGGTCTGTTTTTCTGAAGGGTTTTAGTACAGTCCAGGTAGTATCGGAGTTGTCTGTGCACATCTAGTGAATGCAGAATTCTTTCCCCCTTGTTTTGAGGATTAGGAAAGAAGGTGGGTAGATGTATGGCCTGGCTGAAGGTCAAATCAGATACCACCTTGGGCATAAAGGACGAGTTAGTCCTCAGGGAGACTCTGTCTGCATGGAAAATGAAGAAGGGCTCAACGGCCATGAGTGCCTGAAGTTCTGAAACACTTCTGGCTGAGGTGATAACTAATAGGAAAGCAGTCTTCCAGGAGAGGTATCTCAATTCTGCTGACGCAGCACATTCGAATGGAGATTAGGTTAGTTTTTCTAAAACATAATTCAGGTCCCATGCTGGTGTGGGTGGCCTTCTGGGAGGTCTGATATTAGAAGCCCCTCTGAGGAACTGTTTAATCAAAGGCTGAGGCATGGATTTTAATAGAAGAGAAGGAGAGGCCACTATTGAGTAATTCAGCTAGGTAGTCCAAGATAAGAGGGATGGAAGGTTGTAAGGTAATGCCCCCCAGGAGCAGAATCTTTTCCATTTCCTTGCATAAGGTTTTCTGGTGCTGGGCCTTTTGGCCTCTGTAAAACCAGAAATGAGCACAAAACCAATAAATCAGTTCCCAACGGTGTGGCAAAAGAATGGTGGAAGCAAATACTTTAACGAACCTCAGGTACAATACGAAATATAGAATCCAGTCAAAATAGCGTACAAAACACTTTAATACACGCTTTCATCTCACGACTTCATCAGAATACATTCACTGCCCCCTTCATCCTGTTTAAATATACAATCAATTAAACAATTAACATCCTTGTTTAAAACTATTAATTAAAACCAATTTAAAACAATTTCTAACTACTAAATAAATGAAGCACATTACATTTCTTATTTATTCCTAGTTTCCTATATTTTAAAAAACATCTCACATTTATTGTTTCATTCAAACCAGGAAACTTGTCCGAATTTAACCTGACTTGCCATAGTGTTTCCCTCTGTTCTAAGTAATTTTTAAACTCACCAGCTCTACTGTCAGGTTCACATATTTCAAGCACAGAAAATACAAATTTTTTAAAACAATGACATGTGATAAGAGTGTTTATATAAGGCATTTTTGTCATCTTTACATTTTATACTGTATAAATGTTCTTTAATGCGGGTGCTTAAACTACGTGTTGTCATTCCCACATAGAACGCAGGGCATGCTGTACACATGCCTACATACACTAACCCGCATGAATTACAGTTTGCAAAACCTGGAACTTCAATAATTCTATCACTATTAACTATGGAAATATTAGGACCTACAGAGATGAAACGACAGGATTTTGCAATTTTGACAACAAAACATACCTTTTTTATTTATACTAACTTTCCTGGATTCAAAATTATGATATTCTAACATTTTCTTGATATTATTAGAATTCCTAAACACAAAATGTGGTTTATTACCCAATATTTTTAAAATATCATGATTTCCTTGAATAATTCTCCAGTTTTTTGTGAGAATTGATGCTATCTCTTTCATATCACCACTCATATCAAAAGAACATATAACTTCATTATCTAAACTAATAGTTCTACACTCTTTTACTATATTTTCATTAATAGGTTCATTTAATATTGCTGGAAATAAGGACTCATGTTTATCAAAAATTTCATTTCCATTGGTCATTAATACATTAACATCATAACCTCTATCAATAAATAAAGAAGTTATGAAATGAAATTCTTGAATTAAGTCTTCACGTTTACTGGTCATGCGACTTGCTCTTATGTATTGACCTCTCGGTATATTTTTAATAGTGTGTTTTGGATGGTTACTTTTATAATGCAGATATCCATTAGTGAAAGTATGTTTTCTATGTATTTTACTGTGAAATCTATTTTCATTAAGATCCCACCAAAAACAGATATCCAAAAAATTCACCATCAACCCTACATCACCCACAGTGAACTGTAAGAAATCTGAATGTTCATTAATTTTTAATACAAAATTTTGAACCATCGACACATCTCCTTCAATTATAAAAATTAAATCATCGATGAATCTCTTATAGAAAACAATGCCAAATTTCTCTTTTATCATAGATAATATTTCCAACTCCCACCATGCCATGACTGTATTGGCAAATGAAGGGGCAGCAGATGACCCCATGGCAATTCCCTTTCTTTGCCTATAATATTGTTTGTCAAACATAAAAAAATTATTTTCCAATATAATTTCTAAAAAACTACAAATAGTTGAAATCACATCATTAGAAAATAAATTTCTTCTACTTAAATAACTACGTACAGCTTCAATTCCCTTAAAATGTGGAATACACGTATACAATGATATGACATCCAAAGTAAAAATAATATGTTTATTGGGATCAAAAATCTCATTTCTAGCAAAATTTTTTAATTTTTCCAGAAAATGCCATGAATCTTTAACATAAGATGAAGTTTCATATAATATGGGTCCCAAAACAGCATCTATAATTAAGGAAATACCCTCAGTACTAGAATGGGGACTTGACACCACAGGTCTAAAAGGGGGATTTTTGGAATCTTTATGTATTTTTGGGATTCCAAAAATCACCCCTATTTTCGGTTGTTGTACAGAACAAAAATTGTATAATTCTATATTGATGTACCCAGACATAAGTGCATCATATAGATACGACTCAATAAGTCTAAATCTTTTATAAATGTCAAACAAATTTATTTTCTCATATTCATCTTGGTTATTTAAGATTTCCAACATACTGTCATGGTATGCTTGTTGTTCCATGATCACTATTATTGGACCCTTTATCACTTTTCATAAATCTTAAAGTACTTCTTAAAATTTTTAGATGTTCTAAAGCAATTCTTTCTTCTTTATTTAAATTATCATCATTTTTCTTTTTATTATTTAACACTTTCTTAATGTCCTCAATACATACTTGTTCAAAAACTTCAATAGTATGCTGTAATCTAGGTGAAAAAGTTGATGGCTTAATTAAAGCTTTCTCTGATTGAGGAACATCATGCATCAAATATGCTAAATTCAAATTTCTAACAAACTTTTTAACATCTATAACTGTTTTACTATAATTTGCCTTGTGATACGGTACAAAATTAAAACCATATCTAAATAATTTTAATTCTTCACTAGAAAATACATGTTCTGTTAAATTAATAATGTTGAAACAATCAATGTCATTCATCATGCCTCGTCCCCCGACGAATTCGACCCCAAAAAAGTACGACTATGTGTCAAAACTGTTGACTTACTCCCTTGATTTCTTTTTGTCATTAAAGCTTCATTAACAGTTTTTTGTTTAACACTATTACCTTGCTGCCCAATGGCTGGTGATACCCCACTTGTAAATATTCTTTGTGGTTTACTCACACATTCAGTGTTATTATTACTTAAATTATTCTCACTTGAAATGTTAACCCTTGCTGTACTATCAACAGTGTTAACATTTCTTCCTTTATTACTATTCTCTTTATTCTCAATATTCGAATTGGCTTCCAAATCAGCAGTGCCAACAACCTCACTGAAAGAGCGCTGACTAACCTTTCCATTCATAAACATGTTATTTCCAGTTTTGCTCTCAGAGAAATTATTACCTCTGATATTAGGGGCAAAATTGTTATATGCAGTCTTATTCTTATACACAGTCATATCTCGTATTAATTTAGAATGTTTTCTATTAAAAACCTCTACAGCATGTGTATTCACCTCACGTGATAAGGCATTAAACAATGATTCAAAATTTTCAACGGTTAACTTGCTCTTAATATTAACCTCAATGTTGTTAATTTCAGTTCTTAATAGTTCCATTTTTTGCTTGTTGTTATCGCTTAATAATTTCAAAAAGTTTAGTCCAGCTTCATTAAAGAATGTCACTAAAGTCTCGAACATAGGATTCCCCAAGCTAACCCCATTGGGGCACTTGAAGAACCGTAAACCTTTCGGAACTATACCAAGCTTCAGCTAGGTAGTCCAAGATAAGAGGGATGGAAGGTTGTAAGGTAATGCCCCCCAGGAGCAGAATCTTTTCCATTTCCTTGCATAAGGTTTTCTGGTGCTGGGCCTTTTGGCCTCTGTGATGATGTCTAGGACCTGTTTGCTTAACAGGGACCCCTTGTTTGCTTTTAAAGTATTAGCCACGCTGACAGTTTGAGAGTCTGCAAGCCTGAGTGCAGCATCCCCACCTGCGTCAAGAGGTCTGAGATCAGGGGAGGCTGTGATGTCAGGCCGCGTAGTAAGGGGTACCAATGCTGTCTGGGCTAATCTGGAGCAATGAAGATGGCCTTTGGTCTCTCCTCCCTTATCTTGATCAGTACCTTGGGAGTAAGAGGCAGAGGAGGGAATGCGTACACAAACAGGGAGTTCCAGGGGAAGGTCAAGGCATCCACCTTCCACGTTAGGTGGTGATACTCCCTGGTACAGAATTTTTCGAGCTGGTGGTTGAGGTGCGAAGCAAAGAGATCCATATCCGGAGTTCCTCACTCCTGAATGACTTGCAAAAAGATTTTCCTGTGGAGCTGCCATTCGTGGGGGTCCAGTAAGCTTCTGCTTAGGTGGTCTTCCAGGGTGTTGTTGACCCCTGGTAGGTATTGGGCAATTAGGTGTAAAAACATGGAGGTGGCAGTCAGCCAGAGGCTCATGGCTAGCCAGAACAGGGGGTAGGACTGGGTCCCTCCCTGTTTGTTGATCTACCACATTACTGTGGTGGTGTCTGTTTTGACAAGGAGAACCCCTGGCCTGAGATGGGGTTTGAAGGATATCACAGCCTTTTGTACTGCCATCATTTCTTTCTGATTGATGTGCAAGGGAAGGTGCTGGGCATCTCAAAGACCTTGGATGCACCTACCTGCTAGGTGAGCGCCCCAAGCAATGTCTGAGGCATCGGTGGTGATGGTCTGGCTGGTAGGGCAGAGGATGAAAGGAAGACTTTCATTCCTGGCACAGGCCCCTGCCCACCAGAGAAACCTGGCCCTTATACAGGGGATCAGAGGGAAAGAGGTCTCTAGAGGCTGAGAGTGCTGACACCACAGGTTCTTTAGATACCACTGAAGTTTCCTCATGTGAAGCCTGGCCACAGGAATTAGAAGGATGCAAGATGGCATGTACCCCAAGGCTTGCAGGAACTTCCTCGCACTGAAGTGACTTCTGGAAGCTAGCTGGGTAAAGTAGAGATGTAGGAAGCTCTGCTTTTCTGGGGACACGAGAGCAATTTGGTGGGATGCTGTGTCCGGCAGTGCTCCCAAGAAAATGATCTTCCTGGAGGGTGTTTGCTTTGATTTAATCTCGTTGATGGTGAACCCTAAGGAAGTTAGGAGGGTTTTGACAAAGAGAAGGCCCTGGAAGAGCTTTTCTTTCCACTCTGCCTGAATGAGGCAGTCATCCAGATAAGGGTAAATCTGTATATTTCTCAGTCTGCAAAATGTTATGGCCGGGGCTATGCATTTGGTGAATACTCTGGGTGCAGCAGATAAGCCAAAGGGTAGCGCAGAGAACTGAAAGTGTTGTGAGCCTGCTCTGAAGCGCAGGAATTTCCTGCAGGATTCCCCTTATGGGGATGTGGAGGCAGGCATCTTTTAGGTCTAGGGTCACTAGCCAGACATCTTTTGTCCGCATAGGCAGCAGCTGCTGCAAAGTTAGCATTTTGCATTTGGGGACCACCAGGGAGGTGTTCACAACAGATAGATCCAGGATGGGATGCCAAGTGCCCTCTTTTCTGGCAACCAGGAATAGCCTGGAATAAAAGCCTTTGCCTGTCTGATCTGAGGGCACAGGTTCTATTGCATCCTGGGATTTGAAAGTTTATACCGGTTTCAATGCCCCTGCCCACTGATTTGGAGGCAAGTCTGGGTACCCTCTTGGAATTGGGAGCTAGTTGAATTTGCATCCCTGAAAAATTACCTTTACGACCCATTGGTCCTTTGTTACAGAAATCCAATTTTCTTTTCAGAGGGAGAGCTTTCCTTCTAACTTTTGGTGAGTGAAAGGCGGGCAGAGGGTGGACAGGAAGTCATTGAGAGTTTTTCCCACAGAAGGTTGGATTAGGACTCCCTGCCTTTGGGGCAGAAGTGGTCCACTGTTTGGTTCTCTGTTGCCCCTGGGCGGTCTATCCCTACAGGGCTTACCTTGGCCCCGTCTGCTAGGTGCAGGGAAGGACCAGTGCTTAGTGGGAAAGTTCCTGCTGAACCTGGGAGGTTGAACCTGAAAGAAATCCTTTACTGTTTGCATAGATTTTGCTTTGATTTCCATCTTTTTAAGCACCTCTTCTGCCTTTACTCCAAACAAGCGGTCCTTAACCAGGAGTGCATCAATTACTTCAGATTTGACATGATCAGGGAGAGGTTGTTCCTTCAACCATGCATGTCTCCTAATGACAGATCCTGACACTGCTGTCCTGCTTGAGGCTTCTAGGGCGTTATATCCACATTGTAATGAGCGTTTGGCCACTTGACAAGTAGATTGCAGTAAATCTGCTAACTCTTTCAAATTGGCACAGTCAGGAAAGGTTGGCATCTTTTGTTTTAATAGTTCCAAAGTGTGTTGTTGATATTAACATATGGAACTGACAGCTGAGTGCTCTGATAGCTAAGGTTGCAGAGGTGTATACTGTTTTACCCCATCTGTCCAGAGCTCTGCAATCCTTGTCAGAAGGAACAGGATTCCTGGCAGAACTAGTCTTAGCTCCCTTAGGTCCCTGTGTAATGACCTCTGGGTCCACAGCAGGATTTCTGTACAGATATTTGTGAGAATCCGGTACTCTGTTATATCTGTCATGTTTACTGGGAGCAGGTCGGAGGGCGTCAGGGGCTAAGCTGGATTCATGGAAAACATCATCCACCACTTCTAAAATAGGACGGATAGCCAGGGGTCTGTGCTGGGGCAGGTCCAAAAACTCTCCAAGTCTTTTCTTAGACTGAGAGAAATCCTGGGATTCCCATTGGAAATTTTCCCAGAAGGTGTTAAGGTTTTCTCCAAAGGAAAGGTCTTCTGGTGGGGAGGCAGAAGGAATGGATTCCTCTGCATCTGAATCCTCATAATCAGTCAGGGGTTGTTGTTCCTCTTCAAAATCTGAATAGTCAGATTTCTCAGAATCCTGTCCTGTCATAATTTCTGGGGAAGGGTGTCTTTTCCTTTTAGAAGTTGTGGCCTGACTTCCCCTGATAAAGGAAATGAGATCCTCTGTCATTTTAAGCATTTGTGGTTGGGGTGATGGAGCAGGAGCAAGATGGTGGCTAGGGGCAGCTTTTCTAGGAGTGGCCTGGCTTATAGGCCTAAGAGTATCCTTCGGTCAGAGATGAACGGCAGTTGGATGAGAAGACATTGTTTTTTGTCTAGATTTGGTAGTGCGAGAGGCCTCCTTGGAAGCCAGTGTCTGCGTCGCAGTTCTGGACCCAACTGAGGCAGAGACAGCCAAAGGCTCGGAAGACTAAAGAAGATTTCTGCGGCATACCGAACTCCGAAACTGTCTTAGTAGAGGCTTGAGTAGCTATCGAATCGGGCATTAGGGGCTGTGAAAGCGCCTCATTGAATTTCAGAGAACTGACTACCTACTTAGCGATAGAGTCGTCGGAAGGCTTAGCCTTGTGTGGTCTGTCTCTATTCTACCTCTGCATTTTTTTGGAATATCCTCAGATTGTTGGCTGACTGACGACATTTCGGAATGCAAAGATGGAAGACAAAAATACCAGTCTACAATAAGAGCTCTACAGCGAACGGTTTTCGCATTAAAGAGGGCACAGAGCCAGCAATGCGGGACGTCGTGGTCTGGGTCTAAACAAGTGACGAAGTATGAATGGAAGTCTCGATGTGGGATCTGCTTTCCACAGGCGAGACAATTGTTAACTTTTTTGGACATCTGTTAGTGCAAGAGAAAAAGGATCCCCAATGGGGTACTTAGCTTTAAACATTTTCAGCTGAAATTCAAACTCTGGTAGCGACCGACCGGCACACTTGCAAACTGCTTCTGCGACGGGCTCCACATCAAGAAAGACTGATGTAATGGAGTCTGCTGCCTTGCTTTATAGCACTGATGACCTTGCATCAGACTACAGACGACAGCACCCGATGCAGAAAAACACTGACTCTGGTATTCAGGCCGGCCAAGGGCTACCACAGCAGGGATAACCCACAGGTGATGACTGCAACAGTGAAACATGAAGAACATTGGCAATGCTCCAATCTGGACCACTCCCATGTCATTTCCAGTGAGGACCAACCCCATGTCACAGTTCCAGTCAAGACCACCCCCATGTCACAGTTCCAGTCAGGACCACCCCCATGTCACAGCTCCAGTTGACGCATCCGCATGTCACAGCTCCAGTCGGCACCACCCGCATGTCCCAGCTCCAGTCGGCACCACCCCCTTACCCCAGCTCCAGTGGGCACTACCCCCCTGTCACAGCTCCAGTTGGCACCACCCCCGTCACAGCTCCAGTTGGCACCCCCCCCATCACAGCTCCAGTCGGGACCCCCACCATGTCACAGCTCCAGTTGGGACCCCCCCCCCCAATCACAGCTCCAGTCAGGACCCCATGTCACAGCTCCAGTCAGGGCCACCCCTATCACAGTTCCAGTAAGGACCACCCCCATGTCACAGCTCCAGTCATTATATTCAGGGAAGTACAATCTATATATTTCAGAACAATGTGTATTATTAAAGGCTATTATTAACATGGGGTTACACCTTAATTAAAGCAGAATATTAAAAATCCACTCAGGAAAAAGTTCTACAACCTCAGATACTGCTTTATAGAATTAACCCAAAATACACTTACTGTTACTGTAAAGTACAATGCAAAATGTTGTCATTCCAATCAGATTTCCCATGGTTTCCACCAAAATAAAGTATTTCAGACTCGGAACAGGGGTTGTTAGCTCACAACAGCACTATGTGGCTAATAATCAGAGTTCCATTCCATTGCTTTTTTTTTTTTTTTTTTTTTTTTTTTTTTAAGTGAGGCAGTATAGTGTTCCGCTTACATCAGATGTTATGAAATGCTGCATCTTGCTTTATGTCTCAGCTCCTCTTCAACACTGCTGTGTTGCATATTGCAGTGATCCGAGAAACTGGATGACTCGCTTCTGTTGGTTCACTATTTTGACAGGGATCTAATAATTCTGCTTGCAAGCCCCGACCAGTAACGGCTCAGACATATGCCTGCCCCACCCTCTACAGCATGGTATGGTAAGGCTAAGGCATTTATAGTTAATGGTGGGTCAGAAAAAACACATTTTACTATCCACTGTAAGAACTTGACTACAGCTGCAAAAGTTTTACCAGGAAAGTACTCCAAATGGGGGTAGGTTATTGCGACTAGCACTCTACCAACAGACACTGTTAGTTGTAGAAAGATGCAACACCTGCTTAGCCCAAGACAAGGGGCAATTCAGGACCAGCAGCACCAATACTATTCTGGTGTTTAAGCCACCCAAAACATCCCCTCTTACATCAGCCTCTGCATACTACTGTGTACATGTAAATGACATGTGTATACCATTACACTGCATGCTAAAATGGTTAACTTCCCTATCTCTTTTTAAAGAGATCTGTCAGTTAATCTACATACACCCAAACCAATGCATGTCCTGTAGCCAAGAACATTTCTCTAGCATACTTTACCATTACTTCAAACTTCTTTCTATATCTTTTTTTCTCCTCTTCCTCCTACTTAGTATTTCTAGACACAGCAATAAAACTAGACCCTACAAAGCTTCAAAAATCTACCTTTAAACTACAACCCTGCATACTTCTCTATCATTTCATCTCTCTCTCTCATTAGCTACTACTTACCACACCTCTTACTACTATCCATCTGCCCGGTTTCCTGTTGCCATAGTAATACCTACTAACCCTCTGTTTCTGAAAGACAGACTTGTTTAAAATAATGCATTTTACTGCATTAAATTTTATTATAATGCTAACTATTAAGCTTTTCTCTCTGGAAGTCCACTGAAAAAGGGAATTTAGACAGTCGGACTGTCCTAGTTAACAAATAGAAATAAATACATTAAGCAAGTTTGGACAATGGCCTACACATTTTACTATGAATTATCAAAACCCACAGTTTTTTTTTTTTCATTTCTACACAATACAGATGACCAACAGACTACCTTAACCAAAAAAAAAAAAAGTATAAGTTGCAGAACTCACTGGCCATCCAAAGAAATGTGGAGACACTGGACTTTTATCACAGTTTAGATCTGAAACTGTGGTGATGTATGGTTTATTAAAGCCAGTAGGGTCTACGCTATAATGCTAAAATTAAACTAGCTAAATTAAAGTATGTGCATTTAAATACTTCATGTAAAGGATAACAGCATTCATAAAAACTATACTAAAAAGTATAAAGCAATTAGAAAGATGTCAAACAGTAGAGATTAGATAGTCCAAAGCTAAGTAACTAAACTGAGAAAGCAGTTGATGAGATACTGTCGTACGAAGGAGACATAACTAGTAGAAAACAAGACATCATTGTGATTCTTTGCACATGGCCGTAAAGGATCCGTTCAAGATTACTGTATGCAGCTCTGTAGGCCTCATCTTTATAAGGGCACTAACTAGACTGAAGCAGTTCATGGGTTACAAAAACGGTGCGCAGTGCATGATCAGCGTCAGAATCAACAAAAAGACAAGGAAAACTTAATATGTTGTTGTATCTTTCGGCTTTTCCCGGTTAGGGGTCGCCACAGCGGAACTCCGGTCCACTAATGATTGGCAGTAGATTTTTACGTGCCGAGATGCTAACCCTGATGCACAACCTTCAACGAAGGTACACCCATTCACGCATGTCTCCACACAGCCAACTGAGAATCGAACAGGACAACGTCTTACTGTAAGGCGACAACGCTACCGCAGTACAAGGAAAACTTAATATGTACAGTCCTGAAATAACGGAGACAAAGTGGGATAAAACAAAAGCTTTCAAGTCCTTCAAAAATGTTCACAGAGTATAAGCAGATGTATAATTACTTCACAAATTCCATGAGCGGCCTTCCAAGTAAAACACAAGACTTGCTTGAAATTAAGCAATTGCCACCAATCAGGTTATATTTTTGTGGTAAAAAAATTTCCCCTCTCTTCCCCCAAAGAAGTCCTGAACTCCATCCATTTGCTCAGTCCTTCTCCAAGATTTGCATCTGGACCCTGGTAGCTAAACCTGGATCACCACCAGTACAGTCCAACATCTTGCCAAAGCACCAAAAGGATAACAGTTACCTAGATCTGTCATACAGCTGTAATCTTTGAAGTATGTGTTTGTTTCTTATATG
>NC_056728.1:1308836457-1308900761 GCF_019279795.1 Protopterus annectens | reverse complement strand
GAGAAAATCCAAGTTAAATGTCAGCAAAATGAGGTTAGTTAATGTGTTTTGAGGGACAATACATACAAATATAACAGGAGTACGTGTATCATTACCATTGCAGTTAACAGCTGTACACACAGTAAAATGTTATCACAATGTATGCATAAACAGCAAACTGCAAAAATAGCACAGAATAAACTACACACAATAAACAAAATGCTTATACGCCATTTTCTGAAAAATGAAGTCTAGATTGTACAAACAACACATGGTAAATAAAGAAAAGCAAGATAAAAATTATAAATTTTCTGAACATAAGGAGAACTGATGGGATGAGTTTGTAATCTGAGGCAGTAATACAGTGATAGGAAAAGCAGAAGAAAAGCAGGAGCATGCAGGTCTCATTTTAAGAAATAGTACTACATTTTACTCATAAATTTGTAAGAGTCTTCACAGTATCTGATACTTGCAGAGAGGTCATCCCAGATTTTAGACCCAAAAATGGAAAATGCAAGATCTGCAAGATTGAGTTACAAGTTCTAAGGAGAACAGAAACAAAGACAAAGAGATCCAAGAGATTACATATCTACCCTAGAATATAGATAATATGGTGGGGGATTAAAGGATTAGGAGCCAGTCAGTATGGTCATTAATGGAAAGCCAGCTAGCTCAAGAAAAGGAGATGCAGTGGTGTTCAAATCTGGGGGATGTAATGATGAAACTGCAAATCAGACTTACTAGTATGCAATGGTTTTGCAAGTATGTTGGGGACATAAGCCAGAAAAGGAAAATCTATATCTAGGTTTACTTATTCTCTCCTTGTATCTGCCTTGGCCTCAGGGTTTAGGCCTCTGAATAACAAAGAATAGAGAAAAAGGGTGTGATTAATTTTTTTTAACTTTTAGTAAGATGAAGTGATCTTATATGGAGTCACAGGGATCAAGGATAATGCTAGATATTTAACTCATTCCCTCCAGTACAACTCTTCTGAGTGTGTACCTTTAACTCCTAGTGTGTGTGGCCTGAGCCTTTATCACCTTACAATTCTAACAAATACTCATTGACAGAGGTCAGATATCAATACAATTGTGTTTGCCATAATGTCTGCTTCAAGATAAAATATTCTGATACCTTGTATGTAGCATGATTTTTGGAATTATTAATGCAATATGAACAAGTAATATTTGACGTCTAGAGGAGCAGTAGTAGGTAACTGCAGATGCACTTGGAGGCGGCACTTGGATGTAATGAGTTAAGGGAGAAAACAAGATCAACATATTAGCTACTACAGTAAAAAAATAAGGTAAAAACTGCTATGGATTTAAGCCTTGAGGTAGCTTTGAAAAGCATGCCTTTAGCCCCCACCCCACCCCCACCCCCCAACGTCAAGACTACTTCATTATTTAGCCGGCTTAGGAGATTCTGGAGGGCAAAAAATAGTAGGGTGCTGACCTACATAACATTATCAATGTAAAGGATAGTACTACTTATCTAGAGGCCAGTGGTATGGAATGTGAAACGGAGTGGCCAAAGAAGAGACCCATTGGATCTCCTGAGTGCAGTATATAGCTGAAAGGCTAGATTTGACTTTTAACTCCGAAAGATCTGTCAGACAGGTAGTTTCGAACCAGCCAATATTGATGTGCCCAAAGTTTGTGGAGAATACAAATTTAATAGAGAGATCAAAATTTACTAAATCAAAGACTATGGTTAAGTAAAAGAACACTACTCCAGTAAGAAAACCCCTCTTCTACTGCAGTCAGGAGTTGTTAAAGAAATTAAGTGCTTCTTCCAAGGATAAAATAATGGGGGTATTTGCAGATAATGTGGTCTTTGTTTAGGTAGTCTGGAACTTGATATATGTATGAAATACTGATGTTTTGCACACAGTTACTTGTCATTTAAGACATAATATTGCAGTAAGTAATGACTGTGCTCAACATGGCATTAATGGTTTCCTAATGAAAATGCAACTGTTTTGTGTATGACTCTCATGCACGCATGCATAAACAAACAAAACACAAACTAAGCACATTTATCCAACATTCGAGATACAAAAAAGCAGACATCACCCAACTCAGATAGCAGTCCATAGCAAAACAATTTCTATGAAGTATAATTTAACAGCTCCCCACTTACACTGATAGATTTGACTCCTCTGGAAGAGTGGGTGAGAGGGTGTGTCAGTACTTGAAGAACTACAAACTGATGGTCTCAGAAAACCTAACATTTAAACTATTTATCTTGTTGAGGATTTACAGCCATTATGAACAGAGCAATGCAAATCAAGACAATTCAAGTCAAATGTAGTCAAGTTATAGAAGCTATGCAAGATTCCAGTCACTCACATTAATGCCATTCCATTTACATGGGAGTGAAAAAAAAAAAAGACTATTTACTTATATCTGGCACAACTGATATAAAGGGAAGTTGAAATAGATTCTGGAAACCAGGAGACAAAGCAGTAAAACAAGATTGTTCTACTATGGCAGGCTCCATGCTAGCCATTTTGTGGTGAAACATTAATGGTTAAACATTAAAATACAAGAAGCACTTAAACAGTTTTTCATGTTTGCTTTCTGAGTTCCAAGGTGGAGCTTTCCTTTAATGCAGGGGTGTCCAACCTTTTGACTTGCCAGGGCCGCATTGAGTGAACAGAAATGGTCTTGGGGCCGCATATAAAATATATCATATAGTTAACTCTTTCGCTGTCGCGGGAGACCAAAGTCTTCGACCTCCTGGCTGTACTGTAGGTGCATTTGAACAATGAAAAAGTGTAATAAATGCCTAATATTTGCCTTAAATTTTTAATTCTCGTTCTAATTCAACAGTTAACTCTAACATCTTAGTTAATATATATATATATTTTACAAATAAACATTCACTACAGCACTAGCATTTCTCACTGGGAAAACCATTCCAGCAGTCCAACTACGTAAAATGTCAACATTAGCAGTCCTACAATACTATAATCCACAAAAACAAGACAACAAATTTGCAATAAAGTAAAGAATTCACATTACTGACTTAATAAAACAATGCTGAATAAGCTACAAGAGAGTCTCACCCAAACAAAACTGGTGCCAGAAACATGGCCTCAAGCTAAATGCCAAAAAAGCATCATCATCACCTTTGAGGAGAGTGATGTCCCCACAAATTATCACATTAATAATAATGTTGTAAGCACAGAATCAGTCATGGGGTGCTTGGGCACCTAGGTTGATAGAAACCTGACTTTTGACCACCATGTTGTCTCCGTTGTACTGAAAGCTTTTTACATGTCCCACTTCATTAGTAAGGGTATCTCATCCAGGGACAAGGACGTCATAACATCCCTGTATTCTTCCTTTACAAGAGCCATTATTGACTGCAATGCCCTTTTTGGCATGTGCCTCAGAAAAACACCCTGCCAAAAGAAAGACTACAACCATTTCTGACAAAAAAGGTCAAAGGACTAAGTTCACTTAGTTATCCAAACAGACTAAAAAGCTTCTTGCTTTCCTCTGTCTCTCAATGGCCCCTATAAATTTCATCACTGGCTTGCTTTCCAAGCTAAGAAAGATCCTGCCTTAAGAGACTTCCTCTACATCAGAAATACTGATTATACTTAAAACGCTCACTACAAAGACCACAGCCTTCAAAACTGCAACATAAACAAGACACTTTGTATGGACAGGTTCTTGACACAAAAACCTTCAACTTCTGTAAAAAGCTCCTCTCATTATCAAACAATGTAGTTTAGCAACACGACAACTGGATGGATAGCCATAAATGTACTCCTTGAGTAAGTAGCATAGCCTTCATCAAACTGGATGGACAATCCACATACTAACCTTTCCTAGCTGGATGGCTAAGATCTAATATTGGTTATTCAAGTCTACTTGCCCAAGAAGAGGGGGCCTATTTAACTAGGAATTCCATTTGCAAAATTATATTCAGTAAACATATTAAATCTCTGGCTCTTACTTACACACAGACACAGACACAGACACACACACACACAGACACACACACACACACAGACACACACACACACACACACACACACACAGAACCCCTACTTGTAAAATAAGCAACCTCAGTAATCATATGACACACACACTGAATGAATTTGTCTGGAAGTCAAAATATCTGAAAAAAAATCATAATCGAGATGTAGTCATCCATGCAATTTCCCGCCACCAAAAGGACCATCAATAACTCAACTAACAACTGCTCAGCAAAAAGTAAATCAGTAAGAACTCCATAAACTCACTAAGATCATTCTACATACTGAAGTAAACATATAACTTCCCTCCAATCTAAAGTCATTTGACATTCAAACATTTTAATTTGTGCAGAAATTATTCACAGACTGAGTTTACTGAGCTGTAATGCTGACCTTCGCTTTTGAAAAAAAAAAACAAATTCCCAGACTTTGCCAATAGCTCAAAAGTATAGAGAAGATTATTTTTTCTTTATTATGTATTTATTTTTGGAAAACATCTTTAAAACTGTTTAATTGATTACACACCCAGAAACAAAGCAAAGTTATTGTGATAAGTGAACCACAGACCGCTGCAAGAAATCAAAGTCACATTGGGACTCTATGCTTACGTTCAAAGCAATGAAGCATACCTGTCAATTCCAAAATATGTAAAGTAGCTTAATAAGAAGGTTATTTGCAAGGTTACATGGCAGTTTATATTGGAAATAAGCAGAGATATTAAAAAGGCTCTGTTTCTCATAATTATGCTGAAAAGTCTTCCAAGGTAAATACAACCTTCTGATTTAGCATGGAATAATACTAATCAACCTTAGAGCAGGAAATCTGGACAAAGCAAAAAATAAAAGTGGGACAGAGGCCCAAAAATAGTCATGCATCACAGACACCATTGAAACAACTGTAGCTGCATTATACATCACTTATAATGTTTCTATCCCATCATTGTCAGTTAAGCATAATATGGCTCATTCAAACCTGCCTTCTTTTGCAATAAAGAAAGCCATGCTTTGAAATGATGAAATGCATTAAAAATAATAAATAAAACACATTGCATCCACATCCTGCAACTTCCTACCTGCAAACAACTACAGAGCTTTCACTGAAACCAGGGCTGCTTATTTCCCCAGAATGACAGCTCTCCCTAGTTAAGTCTAATGGTGTACAATCTACCAGGATCTGGACTACCTGAAATAAATTAAATTATGGCCTGTAAATTGCAAGTGCACTTTGTTTAATTAAACTATATTTCTAAGCCCACTTACTGTATTTCTTCATCAACATCTCAATATCCATTCCATGTCACTTTACAAGACATTGGCAGTGGTAGACTTGGCATCGTTCAGAACCCCACAGGCCCACACTCATATTGCTAGCATTGTCCATTAAATGTAAATATCCATCCACTGTAAATGGCAAGAAGCTAGGTCTTATAAAATCTACTTCTGGCATGCCTAGCACCCAAGTATCAGGTTTTGAAACAAAGAAACATTCACCACACTCCGCAAGTCACTGTCTTTAATAATCATCTGCTGTTGCAGCACTCCCAACACATAAGCACACACATACACAATAAAATCCCCAACATTTAAAAAATGACATTGTGCACACCTGATTTGCCAGTATTGATGATCCACCAGAGCTGTGCTTACTGTTGTCCAATCTAGCACTGATTATAACCCACCAATGACAAAACAGTACTGGGTGCTTTTTTGTCAGAAAAAAACAATACAACTTTATATGCTACAGTCCCACATAGTCGGTCCACTAATGACCCATTAGCCCTAGGCTGCTGTCTCATTCTTACTCCCTGGAACTGCATTACCTTGGATGACTACTTTTATTTTCTAAGCAAAAGACACAAATTGGAAGACGGAGCAAAAATCCGGACATTCTCGAAAATCCATACAGTTGAAAGGTATGACTTCATTTTCAATACAACACTCTCCCTGTCAGGAAAGCCGCAATTTAATGAAAGTGTACTTTTAATGTACAATATATTTGTGAGCTAACTTGTTTGTGTTCAGTAGGTAGACTGATAGTCATTAGCCTCTTTGTGCACCTGTCTCTGTCTCTGTCATGCACACACACTCACACTGTTCTACTTTCATGCACACAAACATTCTGCTTTCATGCATGCACTCACTCACTCTGTACTTGCCTATTAACACAGGTAAGTGCTGTTCCTTTCAAAGGCAATAGCAGCAGATCCATACACGAGTCCCTCTTCAGCAAAAACACACACGCACACACACACTGATTATTCGGCGTAAACACGCTGACCCTTCTTTGGCACAAAAAAATCAAAACTAGAAGGGTGCTTTGGCGCAAGTGCACACCGACGTTAGAGTTACAGGTCAGGGGAGAGATAAACCAAAACAAAAAAAGTGTTTTGGGGCATCCATACATCGATGTTGCAGTTAGAGATCGAGGGCCGCATGCCGGTCGCAGGTTGGACATGTCTGCTTTAATGACAAATACAGTCAGTCAGTATACTAGTGTATGCAGATATTCAAGAATTACAAATATCACTGTTCTAAGCAGTTTGAGCAACTGGCACCTGAATGTTTTATGAAAGTAGAACTTAGGGTTTTTTGATCCTTTACACAAACAAGGGCTACTTAACCTTGCTCTATGAGTCTGTTAGATGGGCAGCTAAAGCCACAAAAACATAACTGCACAATAAACAGTCATTATGATTAAGCACACCAAAGACATAATGGTCTGAAATTAAATATCTACTAGTCTCACAGGAGGAGAGGCCAACAGGGGAATCAGGATGGACGAACACTGCTAGCACATATAGGTGGCTACTGGTTAGAAATGCTCAGGTCTACACGGAGGAAACTGTGCAACTTGGGCAGTGGGCCCAGTCAGTCACAATAAGTGCAAGTCACTTGTGTATAATTTATACCTTCTAATCCATTAACTGACAGTTTTTCCAACATTTCAGCCAAGCAGAAATTTACCCCATGGTGCTTCTCACTGTTCTTAGAAAAAACTTCACACTCCCTGTATTAATGTTTGGCTTAGACCAAGAGGATTTCTTAGAGAAAGAAGACAGGCTTTGTCCCAGCTTCTGCAGTCTTTCAGACATGAAACATCTCTGAATATTTAAGTGCATTTATCCTGTGCCTTTTTGTGGTATCACTAAACGCCCAACAGGTGAACACTTCTGGGTGCCATGGGGACACCTAAACAAATCAAACACTTTAGTTGCTCATCTACATGGGGGTTATTTGCCACATGGGCACATCTGAAAAGAAACTGCAATGGCAAAAATGACAAGGCCTGCATGAGGTACAGCCTAGTACAAATGCTTAAGTTATTTTGAGAAATGTTTTTTTTTTCCTTATCTTACTGAAAAAAAAGGTAAGGGGAGATTGATTACTAAATTCACAAGAAAGATTTTATCCCAAAAGTCTGATTCTTCAGTGCCTGGGGCCCTTCAGTGTCCTACCCATGCCTGCAGTACAGCTGGACCTCTGTAAAGTGAGATCGTGTATTAATTGTATAAAACAAGGAAATGGTGATGCAGTTAAACATCGACCGAGGGTGTGCAACATGATGTACCAGTGGCAGCTGGAAGGTAAAGATAAACTACAATTATAGGAAGCACTGTTTTTGCAGTTCCTTTACAGAAAGAACAGCAAAGCCTTAGAGCATACAGTTTTAGAAAGTGGTGATGCACAAGTCATCATAGAAATTAACGGGAACCAAGGATAAAGACAAGAATAGAGACAGATAAATAGGACCGGCTGCAACATACGGCAAGCTACACATTACTCCTTTGGCTCATTCACATGTAAACTGTATTAGCATACATTAGAGCCAAACAAAACTCAAGCACAAAATGTGCACTTTACTTCTTAGGGGATAATTCCTAAACAAAAGGGATAATTCCATTGGAAGATGGATATTGGCTCTGGGGATCAAATTACAAATCTGAAATCTACCAAACCTAAAACTATAAAGGTTGGTAAATGACAAGCAAATGGCCAGGATAACATTGGTGGTGGAAAAGCACACGTTCAGTCACAATTGTTGTGCACCTGAAACCATTGAAACAAATGGAAGAAAATCCATCTTCTCTTGATTGCATTTTGTCCATAATCTAGGGAGACGAAAAACTATTTTCAGGGTTAAAAGCCTTTCTCCAAGATAATAAATATCTGAACATGCTGCTTCAGCAACAAGTAAAATAAAAAACTGACAGCTCATCTGTTGCAAATGCTCATGAGTTTTACTAAGCAAAGTAATCTGTACCACTGATATCAGTGTAAAACAGCACGCACACACAAAAAAACAATACACTTCTTAAGTGCGTCATGCAAAATGAGCAGTCGATCATCTGATGTTCCTACTATACTGAATGTTTTTTTTTTTTACTTAACATAAACATAACAGCTTTCCTAGTCCAGGAGAAAATCTCCCAAACCTCTTATTAAACCTCTGCTGATCACAGCTCAGTCATGTCAGCAAGCTCTAGCACCCATGCCAAGGTCAGGGGTTAAACACGCATCTATATACTGCCACTATTTGAAGAACATGGAACTGTTTTAAGTGTGCTTGTATGTTTTGCCAAGCTCAGTGACACTCCGAGGTTAATGTATAACCCAACAGTGTTGCTTATCTTTTAGAATATTACTGGTATTCAGTATAGTGCTCTTAACAAAGTTCAGTGTACAGACGAACTTGGATTTCAGGAGTCTTCCAAACACATGCCAGACTTCAAACCATCAAGGGCTCTCGTCAGCCAGAAAACTATTTAAAATGCTAGATCAGTCACAAGATCTACTCACATGTGTGTCAACAGAAAAGGCAATGGATAGCCAAGAGGATACGTACTGAAACAGCAATGTCTGGAAGCAGGCTACATGGAAAAAAACATTCAGTTTCAAAAGAAAGTCAAGCAAAGTTATTTTATATGGTTAACATTTACCACTGATCTCCAAGGCAGAAGCCAAAGCCCTTGTGATATTTTTACTGAACAAATAATGCATTTGCAAGTAATGCTTCCAAGCTGCTTTGTTTCTAACCTGCACTGCCAGAAAATAAGTTAACTCTGTCATGACAAAAGTCAAACAAGTAAGCTATATCATAGTCAAACATACTCAACCAAATAAGTAATCAGCATCTGACAACTTAAAGTCGTAACAAAAAAGCTTCTGCAGCACATTACTTCATTATCTGATTCAACATGTTCATGCTAAAATTGCTGCCCTCATGGGTGTGTTCACTCAATATTTAAACAATTAGCATATCACAGGAAAATGCTGGTACATTTTTTAGTTTCACTGTAACAAATGGAATCAGACTTAAGCCACTAAAAAAGATGGTTCCATGCTTTAGATCAGTGATGGCGAACGTATGACACGTGTCAAAGGTGACACGCCATCTGTTCACCAATACCAGAGTTACCAAAGAAACTGAATGAACACAAATACAAGAAATATGTGACCCTGCACTTATCTGTTAAAACTCAGCAACAAAAAAGTCATTAATTGATGTTAATCAGATCAAATGCAGAGTATTCCATATTGTTTCAGTTCAATTAAAAATTACTATTAAAAGTAGGGTAATTTTTTTGCGCATTATTTTAAGCCCAGTTACTTACAATAGAGAAAATGACCATATCATTTTCTCTATTGTAAGTCACTGATTTTTGTTTTACTTTTATAATGCATAGCAGCACACGATTGGACTGTATGTTTTAAATAAATGTATATGTAAAGAATTGTTTTGCTTTTGTTTGTGTGTGTGTGTGTGTGGGGGGGGGGGGTGAGACACCAGCAGAGTCAAGATAGGTATTTTCTAAGTTTTTGACACACAGAGCCCAAAAGGTTCGCCATCACTGCTTTAGATAAAGCCCTGACTACAACCTAGGCAGTGGACAAGCCACCACGGTGGGCCACATGAGTAGCAAACATCAGCTGCCCATCCAGGGGGAGAGAGGGGTGGTTCAACTAGAGGGTGGGTGTTAACAGCATGTAGAGCACAGGTTGGGGATGTGCACCTGTCTCTGCCAAGAACAGTGCTCATTTGCTGTAGACACTGCTATAAGGGTGTGGAAGCAAGCATATGCTCTATAGTTGGCACTGTGGACCTTTCTTTGGTAGCTTTACAAATCAGTCAACAAGAGGTGGGCCTCGACTTAAAGCAGAAAAATCCCCTTACAGCTGCCTGGATGACAGCTATTCTGCAATCAGTTCTCATCCCAATAAGGTCATATGGCACACAGGACAGAAAAAGAGCACAATAAAAAACAAAAAGCCATTTAGCAAAACACACACACACTTTACATACTGTCATACAAGAAGAGTCTTTTTGACTGCCAAATTACGAACTGAGGAACTGACGCTGCAGGTTAAAACTTTTGTGTTACTGCAACCCTTGCAAACCAGATTTGTAAATAAGTCTAAAGTACTAAGTCAGGATGTACACAAATAACACTTTCTTCTTATGAGAGATAGGATAAGGCTATTCCCATTACCTGCAGCAACTGACAGGTTGAGGCTTTAAGACTGTAGACATAAACAGTACAAAAAAGAAAGTGGTTGCAACAGTATTGTGCAAGTCTCCTCATAGCACAAACTGGCTTTTTTCCTAAACTGAAGAGTGAACAAAAAAGAATCCCAAACCTCATGAGCTTGGCATACTGTCAAATATGAACCCCTCACGAACAGTTATACAGTGTATACAACCACTCACAGCTCTACATAAGACAGGTATTAGTCCCACCACTGGTAGCACTTTATATATATATATATATATATATATATATATATATTTATATATATATATAAAGAGACAGACAGATTGACATGTGTGAAAGGACAATCTTCAATAACATTTCAGACAGCCTGTCCAATAACTGATCAGCATTCCTACCAGGTCACCCTTGCAGTACATTGTTTTATGTAAATCTACCAGGGGAATAACTTCCCAACACAAGCTAACAAGTCTGTATAGTAATGATGGTACCTCATTCATCAATTCGCTCCTAACAGGAGCGGAGAGAGATGCCAATTTACACACAGATACACACTCATTTGAATGTGGCAAAGGAATCCACAAACTGAATAAACGGATCTTAATCAAGGTTAAACAGTGTGGCCATGTGGTGGAAACAGACTCACTGACTGGCACACCTTTAAACATCCAAGATTATAGAAGGCATCTGTACTAGGGCTATAACATGAGCCACAACTAATGTTCTGACAAAACTTCTGAACCTCGATAAAGAGACACAGGAATCCAAGTCATAACACCATACAACATGCAGGCTATAAACAGATTTTTTTTTTTTTTTCAAAAACAATCTTACAAGAAAAAAGAAGCCAGGATTTGCAGAATGCCTTTGCAGGAAACTACCACAGATTGTGATGCTACGTCTAGGCCATAATACCTCGTAAAGTTTCTGGGGATATTCTGCTGCAAAAATAACCTCAATGTACGTAGCAGTTGTTGCCATTTCACTAGAGAAGTGAAATCTGTACTAAGAATCCTCTGTTTCAGTTATCTTGCGATACAATGAAAATACAGTAAGCACAAATGTAAGAAAGCAAGAAAAAATAAGAGACGCATATCTAAGCACAGCATGCAGTAATAAAATTGGATCATTGAAGGTGGTTTTGCCTATGCTTTGTTGCAAGACGAAAATGCAAACATCACACATGCATTGATAGAAAAGTCAGTGAAATAATACAATATCTGTAAACAGTTTATCAAAGTACCACACAGTCACTGGAGCACATCAAGCCAAACAGTTACGTGGTCAGACTAATTAATCAGTGACACAGATAAACACAGTGTTATTTATCATTTACTTATTACTGTACTTAAGTTTTTTTTACTAACAGCTAAAGTCAGACAGTAATGCACACTAGGCTAAACCAGACTCAAAATCCTCACCCTTTATTTAAAGTACAGAAAAACTCTTCAGAAAATTATAATGTGACAATCCTGGAGATAAAGTGCTTAATCAACTACTCTAAAATATAAGGACTGGCTGGTCTGCTGATGCAAAAGCAGAGTTTCCAATCTGCAGCTCTGGTAACCTGGGTTCGATTAGCGAGTCAGGCAATGGAAGCTGTCTGGGAGAGGGGCAGGCAGAGAAGCTCACCTTCACATGGAACGATGGTTGGGGGGTTCCCTTCCTAGCACTCCCAAAGTGGAAGCTGTAGCTTTTTTTTTTTTTTTTTTTTTTTAAAGGCAGGACTATGCATGAAGGGAAGTACCATTTGTGTGACAAAAGTGTACGCAGTCACAAACTGTAAGGACGTTACACCAAGCTGGGTGTTGAGCAGGGAGTAAGGGTGGATCTTATTAAGAACCCCCTTTGGAACTAACTGCACTTCAACATCACTAGAACAGCAAGATGCAGCAAAATGATTGACAGAGAGAAAAAAATAAAACTATTGTACAACTACCAAACTTTGAAAACAATTTTCCTTAGACTACCTTGAAGCAGATCCTTAGCCTATCATTATTTTACTATAACTTAAGTTCACTGTGTGTGACTTCAAACACATATGCTCCTGTACTTTCCACTTCTTTTAGTACTAGTCAGGCTGGGTTTAAGAGGGATGCCAACCTCTCTTAGAAACAGTATTAACTAAGAACCAAGTTTGCCAATACAACTGCCTGGGAATGTGCACCACAAAGCTCTAGCTCTGGACTCTCAAAATAATTCAGGTGAGTGTGGGGAGGTGGGTCATGAACAGGCAGCAAAACTGCACAAACTCCAACAAAGAAAAAAAACAGGTGATAATTCAGAGCATTACGTGATCACTGTGACAAAACAAGAATGTACTTACATTCGCAAGCTTGTTACATGAAAAGAAAAGGCATACCAATTTTCCTAACATAAAATTCAGTGGTGGCAGAGTTGCAGCCAGTTCAACTGGAGGTAAAATTAGATGGTCCAAAACAAAACTGAGGCCCTATAATAGGTCAAAGGCTCACACTAGACATTTTCAAAAGCAGGATACCTCTTGTAAAAGTCTATACATCCATCCACAACCCCTTTTTCCCATTTTTGCACATAGGGTCGGGGTGTCACGTTAAGAGTGACAATCGTCTATAGCCAAGGTTTATACTGCCAGGTGGCTAGCCCTGCTGCATAACAGTCTATCCAGTGACTAGTAAAAGGAATAATGCAAGGTAGACCTTCAGAGAGGCATACTAGAGATAAAGCTGAAAATGAAAGCAGGGCAGCCAGAGCTAAACTAAACTGGAAATGACTGGACTATTTTCCACAGCAGAAAGCAAAGTAACAGGATTCCATATTGCTAGGTATAGCACCTTTGCATAGTACTTTCCATGATGCCAAAGGGATTCTGGTCATACAAAAGGATATGCAAACTGTGGATAATGAAATGCTGTCAGGAGTCGACCAGAGAATGTCAGCACAACTGACAATGGAATAAACCAAGGAGATTTCCTCCATAATTAACACGTCACATCAAATATGAAATGGCTACGACAGCTTGACACCTTCTGTAATAGAGGAGCCATGCTTGTCTGTGACAACTTAAAATCCGAAAGACAGCAAATAAGGACTTTGCATTAGCCAATCTAATAGGATAAACTATCAACTACAGTACTCCGTCCTTCTCGGTTTTAGTTTAATAGCTTAAAATCCATTTGTACTGTGACTGCTTTACCACACTTGATTCTGCAAAATGCATTGTCACATTCCTCAACACACTACAGCCTGTTTTTGACTACATCTTTTATTGGAAAATGTTACCATGCACAACTTTCAGATATAGTAAAAAATTAATCCATAGCTTCCTTGTTCTAACAAGATTGTTCTACAATACATAAAAAGCCAGGCCTAGTGTATAAGAAAACTTCTTTAAGCCCACCCCCCCCAAAAAAATCTCTTGTTAAATCTGAAATTGCAACTGTGATAAATGTAAACATCTGAAGATGCCTACAAAAAGATTTGCTATACTTAAGAACAGCAGGTTCTCTCACTCGTATACACCTAGACAGCAACAGCTTAGTTCACTAATAAATATATTTCTCAGGTCTGAAATGTACTGCTCTACAAGATCCCTCCTTAGTCTTAAAACAGTAGTAATGTATTTGCCCATTTCCCTTTCTTGTTGTGACAGTAACATAATGTATACTTCTGAAGATCAGTCAGTGGTTAAAATGTCTGCCTCAACTCCAGGATCTAGGGTTCCATACCGACCTCTATCAGTGTGGAGTTTGTATGTTCCCTGTGTCTTTTTTTCACTCTACTTCTCTGGTTACTACAGTTTCCTCCATCCTCCCAAATACAAGCTGGTTGGCTGTTTAATGGCCTTGTCCTTAACATCGAGTGGCTTCTTCCCTCTATCAGCTCATTCATACTCCTCCATATGCTCCGAAAACAAGCTACGATTACCAGATTGGAGGCTGATTACTATGTGGGCATACAGTCCAGAGAAGACCTGGACATGAGTGCCCAGTCTCCAACTGGGGCTCAATTAAAACAATGTTGCGAGTCTGGGCTACTCCTTTTCCCCACACACATGGAAAAGGCACACCCATCCTCCCCTACTTCCACCACCAAGTGCCTGAGCCACTATTTGAACTTAGGTCACCTGAGCCACAGTCAGGGCTATCCCTGTAGATCACTGGTGCAGGCTAGCATCAGGACATTAAGTGAAGAGGGTCCACCAGGTGGCCTGTGAAGGTAGGTACCATTAGTACTGTAATCATCAACCTACTCTCAAGAAGCATCTCATTTAACAACAGGCTGAAGCCCTAGAAAGGCAGAATTTAGATAATGAGGAACTGAACCCCAACTGGACATGTATCCTTATGGCTGACCGCATATCTGGAATTCTGTTCAAAACACAAGCATTCAGACTGCAAAAAGAAATGGACCTCAATAATTTCAGTTACCCCATGTCTCCAAACAGGACAGTCATTCCGTCCCTAGTCTCTACTAATCTCTGCACAAATAAGGCTTAAAGTCAGTCATCTAAGTAAGAAAACACACAGTCTTTATAATGCCAAACCACATTCGCAGGACACAAAAAGTAAAGGACGAGCCCATGAATAAGTAAAACCGGACACACAGCATTAGGGACTCAATTCAAAAAATATCCTGTACATAAAGTCTATACAAAAATGCAAGTATTTCATCCGTCTTGCACTAATCTTCCTAGAAGTGTAGTGAGCCTTTCTAACCAAGGGAAACCAAGATGGAACTGTGACCCCTCAGAACAGTCAGTCCAGAACAAAGTCAGGTACTGAAGCATTAGGGTCACTGGTTTTCATGTAAACTGTAAAACTATCCAGTTAAAAAAACTGACTTCCCTCTAACTTCTAGCATTTGTTTGCAAGATTTGTTTCTAGAGGAGAAATATGACCTCCTAAGGGAGGTTCACCTGCTGTCGGGAACCTAAATGGAGGACACAAACAGTTCAAAAGGCATCAGATGCTAATATATACTCGCCTATTTCAAATAAATGCCCACTAGTTTATGTGAAAGGGAAAGTCCCCTTAACCATCCCTAAAAATGTTAGTCCAGAAAGATGTAGAGGCAAGTCACACAAATGACTAAGTCAGCTGGAAGAGGAATGTGCTGCACCCTGATGTGGCGATGAAGGACTACGCCTTGATTTTTGACTATCTAGGGGGCTTGCACTTATTGCATCTACATAAAGTTTTTTATAGGTCATTGACAGTGCTAGCTATATGCACAAACCAAAGGTGGAAATGCTATACTTTGTGTCATTAGTACTTACTAACATGTACCATGGATCTCCATGAGGAATGAATGCCAAAATGAATTTCGTCAACTGTTTTCATTGCCTTCTATGACAGGTCACCCAGCAAATCTTGTGCCAAGTCACCACTGCTGCCACCACCAGCTTTCCAGAGAAAAGGATGACGTGACCAAGTAAAACATGCATTCATTACTTTCAAACTGACAGAAGCAAATACCTTGTAACCTCAGTTCTCAAGCATGCAGCACTTACTTCACAGATAGGTGTTCATGTGCTGGGAAAGATTCCTAAATTTTTAGGAGATAGTCCTACCAACCAACAGGGGAGGAAATGGTTACAAGCAGGCAAGAAATTCAACCCAATGCAAGGTAAATTGTGGAATGTCAAACCTTAGTGAAGGAACTGTTCAGAGCCATGCCTCTCAACCTGTAAGAGCAAGAAATCTTTACAAAGCCAAAAATACTGGGAGACAAAGGTCCAAAAATAGGGGCAAATTTTAAATATTTCTATTATAAACTTAGAAAGTTAATATATTTAAAGGTTTTGCATTAGCATGCATTTTCTGAAGGATACGAAGTCTGAAACTATTGCTGTTACTATTGAGTGACTTCATTCCTAAATGATTTGTTAGAAAACCACACATTTTATAAGAGACAAATGAAAACTAAGACAAAAATCTGGACATTCTGGAAAAGTGTGGAGAGTTGAGAGGCATGCTCAGACCTGGTATGAAACAGGAAATTATTTGGATGGGGGTGAAAAACTCTGGGAACACTAGGAAAAAGTCAGACTTTCTGAAAGCATGACATCCTTCTACATTCACTAAACCAAGGAGTTTATCTATATGGCACATAACTGTTGAGACTGGCCTCCTCCCCTGGGGATGAGAAAGTGCATTTATCTTTCCTTCTCCAAATGTTCCTTCCAAAGCCACTGGATGTTGGGTTAAGAGATGACAGTTTGGAGTACTCCCCCCTTCCTGCTGATCCAACAAAAACTCAAAGTATGTGCCATTCGATTCTACTGCTGAAACAGCCATCTACACACTGCCACACACAGACAAGATGGTGATAAGGTGATCACCCTCAAAAACGAATGCAACTCTTCGTCCAAAACACAGCCCCAACTTCATTGAAATGCAAAAAAGACTGACTTCTGATAACTTCCTAAGTCACTGCTAAATTACAACTTGCCAATAACGCAGGAAAAAGGTAAAGATGAATGGATGAGTGCAAACTTGCAGGCCACGTTAGTATATCCTTGGCAGAGACTAGATAATGAAAAGTGGTCAGTGTTAACGCTATGAAAGCAGGCAACTTCGCTACTGGTAGTGCAAAGTTCACCAGTACCCTTACTGGCAAAGTAAGGGGGGGCAGACAAATATGGAATCAGAAACAACAAGATAACTGCTGAAGCTGAGCAAGAAGACAGTGTGGTTCTTCCACACTTTGAATACCCAACGGCAGGTTAAGTTTTCTTTTTAGTTAGGACATACATATACAGCCAATGTCAGGCCACATAGCGAGTAGTCTGCTATTCCTGAAGTTAATAAAAGGAAAGGGGGGTGTCGGGCTGCAAGCAGATCAAAGTTAAGACACCTCCGAAGGCATGTGGAATGGAATGGAAAGGGAGACATTACAAGAGGTAAGAGGTCTTCTCTTACTAAACGTAAGAAAAGACATCAGGAACATGAGTCTAGGACACGAGAAAGAGGGACAGCAATGAGAATGCAGCTTCTGCAAAGATATAGTGAGAAACACCATTTACACAAAGCTGTTGGAGCTGTATTTTTTGGGAGGCACCACTATGCAGTGGGCTTTATCCCTTTTTTTTTTTTTTTTTTTTTTTTTAAATATAATCAGTTTTCAGACTGCTGCACTCTGGAGGAAGGAGGATTCCGCATTGAATGCCGCCTTGGTTCTTACAAATGCATGTTTTTTTTTTTCAGCCCACTTTTCCCCATTTTTTCACTGGACAACTATCCGTCCATGTGGCTTCCCACTCCAGAGAGAGGGACATGGGTAGTCATGGTCATCAACCTCCTCCTTTCTATTTTTACATGGGATTGGGGTGTTACAGAAACATTAGTTAATGTGCCCAAATCACCTAGAGCTAATGTTTATACCACCAAATGTCTCTTCGAGATAACTTTGTGAGTCTGTGAATGGGTCACCTTGAACAGTAAAGATGAACACTAGCAAACAATGTACAGCAGACTATAAGGACCAACTATTTTATTTCATTTTCATAGGTAATTGAACTGGACCACTGAAGTCCATTTCCAGTCTTGATTATGTCCAGATTATAAAATATACACCAACAATAAAGCATGCATCATTATACAAAATATATTTACAACTGTACATCTTGTAAAACTGGGAAATGCAAGAGTCTCAGAATATTCAACTAATTACAATACATATATGCATGCATATACATATGTAGGTATGTATAACCAAGATTTGTTAATCATTAAGCACATAGGCTTTTTGATGTTTTATATGTCTGTATCTGAGGAGCAGGCAGCACTGGAAAAGTCAGAGGAAAGTATGAGACAGAAAAGGTGCAGAGTATTCCAAACCAAGTGGGCTTGGGTTGTTTGAGTGCAAAGGATTGACTATACACATTATAAAAAGAAGTTACAGTACTCATTGTACATATGTTATTCAAGGATAACCTATATGTGAAAATGTTTCTATACTAAATGATATGGGTAGAGTTTGTGAGAGGTGACCGCTCTAAAACTACTGACCGACTGCAAAAGTACTTTTTCACAAAGGAGGAGGTAAACCCAAGCAACAGACTAATGGAATGACTGATGGAGAAAGAACCTACAGAAGCAATTTACAGGGCAAGGGGGGGGGACAAATGTTAAGGGAAAAGGGGATTATGGGGGGGGGACAAACGTTAAGGGAAAAGGGGATTATGGAGGGAACAAAGAATGTTAAATGCGCTTCAAAGGCAGACTAGAGAGGCAACTTGCAGTGCTGGCCGTTAGTCTTGCACTCACATGACTTCCTGAACCAAACCATATTCCTGCATCTCAAACTAAAACTCAGAAGTAGCTACCTTTCCTTGGCATACTAAACACCACTTCCAAAGTCTCAGATTTAAATAAATTAATGATCTCCTCGACTTCTCATTCCCTCTCCATAGTCGGTGCCAGGTCAACTATCTGTAATTAAGGCTGCTAACAACTAACTGCGTACTCCTTTGTCATATTCACTATAATCTATGCTCTTACTATTAGAAGAGCTTGTAAACCTGAATAGATGAATATGGAAAGGATCACTTTTCTTGATATTGGATAGGTTTTCCTCGTGCCAAAACAAAAATCACCTGCCTGCTAGATAACAGATCTTTGTTAAACAGCAACTCTCTTAACTGCTGGATAAAGCTCCCAGCAGATATTTAGCTCACTCTGCAGACATTTAGCTTAGCTCTATCAGTTCTAGATAATCAAGTCTTACTAGTAAACAAGACAGTCTACAATGAGCAGCTTTTCCCAAACATAACATGTTGATTTTAAATGCTAATGTTCATTTTAAATGCTAATGTTCAGTCTTCAGTCGATAAAATAATTAAATCTCTCCATTTATACTTTCAGTAATCATTCATCAGCCTCTCTTACATAGTATGACAAACTGTAAATCTGAGAATAACAAGGTGCCTTCTAAACTACAGTGCAAAGTTCAGAAATCAATTTCAAACTATAGATGACAACAGCAACATATCTAAGAATGCATCCCCAAAACACTTGCAATATACTGTTGAAAGATGGTTCTGGCAACTACATGAAGACACTAAAGAGAACAACACAATGCTGATGTTTTACACATTATGTAAATAATTCACTCCAGAATTAAATAATTCTTAAAACATGAGATCTGGCACTGATGTATACGATTACTACAAGATCTTACTTTAAGTTAGTAACTCTTAAGAGTCCTGACTGAGTGGATACTAAAAAAAAAAAAAAAAAATTAAATTGAGCCTTAAAACTTATACACCCTTACAGTGATTTGCAGATGAAAATAATCTTACCTGTACACCACCATATGTGGTACATAAACTACTGATCTAGTATTTCTCCTCATCCGCTAACATTTCTGTGCTTTAATATTAAAAACAATTAAAATCGGTATTTTCTGTACATTGATGCTGTATAGTGTAAACAATGAACTTTAAACTTCCACATCATCAAATATAAGGAAAACATCTCTTGCCCCATACACTTTAATGGTCACAGCATCTTGCATACTCAATGGCATGTCCATTCAAGTGTAACCCCAACATGACATCACCTTAGGATAGCCTAAATTTGTTAGGGCCATGGGTTACATTAAAACATTTACAAAGCTTTTTATTAAAATAGCTATCTAAAATGTACGCAGCAACAGGCAGGAAAATACCTTGCAAGAGTCAACCACTCAAGCAATGAAGTCAGTATGAATGTCGGCAAATCACTTTAAATTATATAACATTTGTACAGACAGATGAGATTTACACTGTAACTCTCTGCAGTATGTCCAATTTGAACATATTAAAATTCTGAACATGCAAGAAATGTACATTTTTTTATGCTGTAATTACCAGTCTTCAGTGTGAGGACTGCATTTACAAAGAAAATGGAATACAGTAAGCCTGTTTTTTTAAAAAAAAAAAAAAAAAAAAAAAGGTTATGCACACTGGTATGGTCAGGTATTTTTATGACCGACTTTTTTGATGCAGCATCTACGGTACAGCAGAGGTTTTCCATTGGCGGATCAGACGACTAAAGAATAAGACTGACTGACTCTTTTAAATTTTGATGAATTATGGCATTTGCAATGTTCAGAGATGTGGAAAGGGATGCTTATGCAGAGACCCGTCACTGAGGCAACTGGCTTCTCCCAAAATATGGGTGGCTGTCAGAAAGCATTTTAACTGAATAGCCCATGTCACACTCTCCTGACCGCTCTGCTCAAAAAATGCGACTCCCCTCCCCCTTTGCTGGTGTACCAAACAGCTTAACTGTAAACCTAAACGGGAATGGTCCCTGTGAGAAGGAGGTCTTGAAGAAAAAACAAGACTGCTCTTATCTCCAAAACAGTAACATAAAGGTGAAACTTGAGGAATCCACTTTCCTTGGACCAACAGCCCTCTACATAATCCCCATCCAAGGGCAGATGGAACCACAATACTGTTCAACATAAAAGTGTGGCCTGCAAACAAATTACAGAGAATGTTCAAGAAGTTGAAGTGGGACCTGCATCGCATGGACAATCTTACAATCTCTTGAGGCCCACATGCCATGATCAATGAACTCAGAGTCCAGTGAAGGACCCTCAGGTGAAAAATGGCATATGGGAACATGAATAACAGCTACCATGAGAACTACCACCCAAAGTTATATCGCTATCATGGTACCATTTGCAAAAAGACCTAGTCCCAAAGGCACATTTCTGTCATGGCACAATTTGCAAAGAGAAGTTTATGCATGGTACCCTGGATTCCATGCATCTTTTCCAGGAGCAGAAGAGTAATCTGCCCGACAAGACTTTTTCCAGATAATGCAGCCAGGAGCTAGCTAGCAAAGAATTTCCTTGCGTCATACAGTCTCATATAGGCTGCTACCCACAGACATGCAGTTAATACCCTAGAGATTAGGTGAGATGGAAGGAAAGAGTCTGCAACTGATAATGACCGACTCCACTGAAACTGAAAAGGACCTTCAAGAATGCTTAGCTGCCTTAGTGTGAAATGTAATTAAGATAGTACATTCAATCTCGTTGGCATAAACAAAAAAAAGGAATGTTTGAATGTGGATATGGAAAAGAACTATCTAAAAGGAGTGTCAGTGGGGAAAATGCATCTGTTAATTAGATAGGCTCACTGGACATACAGTCCTTATTCAGGAGGGACCCTGGAGCAAAGTCTAGTTTTCAGTGACTTCTTCTGAACCACAGATTAGCCAAATTACGGCTGCAGGACTCAAACCCAGGAATGCTACAGGTCTAGCTCTAGTAGCACAGTCTGAAAGGTTGCCTTAGTGTCCTTACTAAATGCGGAGAGGCACAGAAAGGAGCGTTTCTTGCAGCATCCTCTGCATGGTTACAAGATATATGGACTGCGAGGTTGCACAAGGTGTCTGTTGCAGAAATTGGAGCCTTGTTGAATTTCTTCAGCAGCAACAATCGTCAACCCACCGGCCAAACTACAAATCTTGTTGCACACACAGCATGTGGTTTAAGCAGTTAAACACCTTTGAGGACACAGTGGAGAACACAGACATACACTTTATAAATCAGTCTTCAGCCTGTGAATGCACAGTGGGACCTTAATGAATAGTTTTTTTCTCCTCAAGATTGCAACACAGACCATGGTTTTGAGGTCTACACCCAAAATAAGCACTTCCTAGCAGGATGGAACATTTGCCTGTTCTTTGTCTGACCTATGTCCTATGTGCCCATGTTCACCAATACAGCACTTGTGGTACTTTGTAAAAGACCCAAACAAGAGAACACTTACTACTGGGCAGATGTGCACATCACTTGGAGAAGGACATTGGGTCAGTAGGTTACCCAGTCACTTTGCATGTTTTGTAAAATCTTGCCAAATGTATTCGCCTCCAACTTTTTCCTCTATATCTCCTCATGCAATGGATCCAACCAAAGCTCCAAATTATGTTTTCTTCGGAGATGTTTCTTGGGTCTCTTTGGGGACATGCTCAGTCTCTTGAAAATAATTCAAATCAATTTTCTGGAAACACATACCTCAAACTGGATAGAACCAAACAAATGAAACTGGTTGTGGGATGCGGGGCATAACTATCAGAGTGTACCACTGCAGCAATGTGGATAAAAGCATACAGTTGTTGGACAGGATGGCCCAAACTCTTATCGGCAGTGGCTCAAGAAGAACCCTGAGCAGCTGCTACAATGGTAGGCACACCAACCAACATCAGGCAGGCTAATACTATTACCGAACTGGAGCAAGTAAGCAACAGGACTACCACTAGTGCTGATGGGATTGAAGCTAAATAAACCAGTGCAAGTGGGACCTACACTGGTTTCAGTGACCCAAGGGGAGGTGGTATCAACAGAATAACAAAAATGACATCAAGAGGGGATTAATGACAGGGCTGATGCTCCAGGAGTAAAACCAGTGATATTACTGTTCGGAAGGCAGAACTGACTTCCTGGAGCCTTAGTACTATGGTAGTACAGGGACACGGTGTGGCTTCCAGAAAAAAAAAATACCATCAAGGCTCTTTAGAATTGTGACCAGCAAAGTATAATCTATTACAGATAAATAATGGAGGGCTACATGGGCATGGCAATGAGGAAAGTACTGGAACTGGCAAGAAGCCTGGCTCTGCTTCTACAGCGGAAAATTCTCCTACAGCAGATTCCACCACAGTCAAAGGTTACTTTTAATACTACCTCCCTGATGTACTCTGTAGGCTCCTAACCAACAATTTTCAGTAAAAAGAGCAAAAGGGAAACACTTTCAAAGGTTCTGAATAATGCATTACCAATGCTCCCATAGGCTGACTTTTTACTATGAGAACCTTAAAATCATCTGGCGTATGTTAGGGTTTAAGCAGAAATTCTGAGTTTGTTCCAAGCACAGCACTCATGGTTCTTTTTGCTTTTTAGATGTGTGTATTTCTTGCCATCATCATCAACCCCCTTTTTTCCCCATTTTCTATATGATGCCAGGGTGTCAATCCCAAGAAAAAGGTGTGGAGACTGTTACAGGAAACAGAGAACTATGAGCATCCAAGTTTGAGGAAGAAAGCTTCTGTGAGAAAGTACAGTTATGCAAGGTCTTACCACAACGGTAGACGTCTTCATCACTGTTGCAGTATTCTTTACAATATGGATCCCATGCCATGAGTGGCCCAATATCCGGCCAGTATAACAAAGCCTTTATGCTGCTTTCAGGTATGCCATACATTGCATGTATGCTCCCCACGTATAGTGTAGGGTGTAAAAGTGATGTACGGATGTACCATCCTCAGAAGTGAAAGCTTCAGTAGGAACGCCAGTCCAAGGAAAACAAGTGGTAACCAGTCCATCAAGAAAAGAACCAGGGGGAAGGATGGAAGTAGTAAATTCTGTGACAGTGAAGAAAAGGACATCTACCATTAGGGTAAGATCTTACACAACTGTTGCAGTATTCCTTACAATAGGGAGAGTGCAAAAGCTCGGAGGAAGGGCCAGCAGAGCCCTCCTGGAACCCACAGACAATGGCCCTAATAAAGCGCTGGACAACACAGCCAACTAGTGCTTGACAAACGTATGCACTTAAGTCCACGTAGCTGCCTCAAGAATAAAGTTAACCCTTGAAAAAAAAGCACCAGAAGAAGCCACAGCTCTAGTAAAATTAGCCTTAACAAAAGAAGAAAGGCTCATGCCATGGAAGGTATAACAAAAGAAATGGCCTTAGAAATCCAAAAAGAAATAGTTTTCTTTAAAACAGCCAAACCTAAGGATCTAGGATGAAAGGAAACAAAAGAGCTGATTAGATTTACAAAAAGTCTTAAGACAACTCAGATTTTATTTGGATAAGACTATGTGCAGCACCTTCTCACTAGCAGATTGTGGTGAAGGGAAAAAAGTGTGCAAATGAAAAGATAGATTAAAGGACAAGTCATTCACCACTCTGGGCATAAAAGAAGGGATTACTACAAGGGGACACCCTGCCCTTACAGAAAGCTATAAAAGGAGGACAAGTCATAAGGGCTTGAAGCTCAGACATTCGTCTGGCAGAAGTAAGAACAATTCTGTAAGGACGCTGAAGCTGCAGGCTCAAAAGGGGCCTGGGTCAATTTTTCTAAAACAAAATTAAGATCCCAGTGAGGAGGCACAGGCTTCCTGGAAGGCCTAATATGAAGGATGCCCTTAAGAAACTGTTTAGCCTCAAATCTAGAAGCTAAGGGAAGTGATAAAGGCAGACAAGCAGAGATAGCTGACAAGTGGGCTTTAACAGCAGAATAAGCCAACCCAGCACTGAGCAGTTCATACAGATAAGATGGAACCAAAGGAACATCCACAGAAAGTGGATCCAGGTTACAAGAAAGACACCAAATAGAAAACCACTTACATCTGGATAATTACGATTTCCCAATTGTGGACTCCCTGGCCTCCTGCAGTACCCTAAGCACATCCTCAGAAAAAAAAGATGTCTGTACAGAATCGAAATCTTATCACCCGGAGTGTCAGTTGAAGAGCTGACATGTGAAGATAGAGGAGAGATCCCCTTGTCTTGTATTAGTAGATCCACCCTGTGAGGTAACTTGTGATGACTGCCCTTGGCTGAATGTAGAAGAGGGAACCAATGCTGTCTGGACCAAAAAGAGTCACCAGCAAGACTTTAGGAGCATCCTGTTGTATTCTGAACAAAACTTTTGTAATGAAGGGAAGGGGCGGAAAGGTATAAAGAAACATCCTCTTACAAGAAAAAGAGGAGTCCACCTTCCAGACCAGAAGACCTCAGACTCTGAACAGACATTTTCCTCTATTTTGTGCCAAAGGGAAGGTAAATAGATCTACGAGGAGTACCTCACTGGTGGACAAAGTCTGGAAATACATCCCTGTGAAGCATCCACTCGTGGGATTGTGTTATGGACCTTCTCAGAGAGTCTGCTACAATTTTCTGACTTGAGGGAATATAAACTGCTTGAATAGTCACATGGTACTAGATAGCTAGTTCCCACACTTGAAGGGCCAACTGGCAAAGTAGGTAAGATCTCATTCCCTCCTTGCTTGCTTCCATACCACATCACTGTGGTATTGCCTGTACATGCCTTGAGAGGTCCTGGAGAGAATAGAGAGTGAAAAGCGTGAAGAGCCAGCAGAAGAGCTGCAATCTCCTTTACACTGATGTGGTCTTTCCTTTGTTGAGGCAACCAAGGACCCTGCACCCTTAGAGAACAGGGGGATACTCCACATCCCAAGTGTAAAGCATCTGTGAACAGCTCCTGAAGGGAAAAGGGGGTGGAAAAGGTAGTCCTGGATTGAAAGTCAACTGCTGAATCCACCACTAAAATTCCAGCTTGAGGTATGGAAGAAGAGGAACTAAGAAGTCCAGGGTATTAGAATGCTGAAGCCAAAATGACTTCAGAAACTACTGAAGATTTCTCATATGGAGTTTGGGAAAGGGAATACAGTAATGATTCAGACCATAAAACCTAGAGCTCTCAGACACTCCTTTACCATGATTAAGGCCAGAGGAAGAAGGGACTGAAATAAAGAAATGAGTCAAGGCCCTGTGACAGGCAGGGATGCCAGCACTGGAAAAGTGTGGATCCTGCACCTCAGAAATACATGATCCTGTGAAAGAGTCAGAAAGGACTTTTGAAAATTTATAGTGAACCCCATGGCAAAGTGATGACGCTGCACTAGAATCTCTGGAGAGGATGTCTGAAGCAGGAAACCATCTAGGCATGGAAAGACTTGTATCCCCCTTAGCCAGCAAAAAGCAATCACAGGAGCAAGGTATTTGGTGAATACCCTTGGGGCAGTAGAAAGGCCAAAGGTCAAAGTAGAGAACTATAAATGCCAGGAAGCAACACAAACGTAAATACATCCTATCCATCTGCTTTTTTTGGAAGTGAAGATAAGCATCCTTGAGATCCGGAAACACTAATGGGACAAAGTCTGAAGAGACAATATCCGAAAGGAAGGGACCTTCAGAAAGGTGTTCAAATGAGACAGATCTGGAATAGGTCTCCAAGTGCTCTCTTTCCTCTGAGCCAAAAACGTTCTGGAGTAAAACCCTTCCCTCCCCTTGAGAAACTGGCACTTCCTGAAGAATCCCCCCCCCCCCCCCGAGTCAAAATACCCTGGAGCACCCCTGGACAGAAACCCAGCTGTTCCTGAGGGGGCTGAGGAAAGCCCCTTGTCACTCGTCTACTCAGGATAAAATAGACAAGTCTTTGTGTGTTCTGTTTGAGCAGCTTTATTATGTACAAACACATTAGAATTGAGGCTCAATAACCAGCTTACATAAACTTATAAACAAACTATTACTCTCATACATGCTCACTTCTCTGGCTGCACTCACAAAAGGTTACTAAAGCTAGCACTTGCTGGCTATTTACATGCATGTGCCAACCTTGAAACACTTCTTAAAGGTACAACGTACACACTATTCTACATCCTCCCTCTTTGAGAAATAAGTCATGCAATGTTGACGACATTAACTGACATGCAATCAATACAAATAATTCTCTGTCATGCAACTATACAGAAAGTACAGTTTTGTACCTACCATAAATGTAGATGTCCGAGAGGTATGCATCTGCAGGCCTAACATATGGGTTGTCCTGCCTCAGGCAGCCCTTCGGTCGGCCGGATTCCAAAGTCTGGGTCTGGCCTCGGCTGATGTCGCACTTCACCCGACGTCATAGCTGCTGTTTATTGGGTATAAAGGCATCAGCCGACGCCATTTTCCTCAGTGTTTCTTGCCCCAGATGCCAGGTGCCCTCTAGTAAGGCTAAATTTGGATAAATGCAAATAATTCCAAACAGTAGAGAGCAAACAATATAAAAAATATATATATACATATATACAACAAATACACCATAACAGATTCCCCCAGCTAGCTGAAAGATGGGTAAATACCCTAGGAGTACCACAGAGGGAAGGAGGGTGGGTAATCCTGACTGCAGATGCATACCTCTCGGACATCTACATTTATGGTAGGTACAAAACTGTACTATGTCCTTCAAGGATGCATCTGCAGTCCTAACATATGGGTAGAATACCACAGCCAAACTGGGGGAGGAGGCACTAAGATAAAGATGGTGTAGTTAAGATCCCTTGTAAAACAGCAGTTGCAAAGCCTGCTCGGGATCTAGAGTATAAAGGAAGATTGTAATGCTTGGCAAATGTATGCACAGAGCTCCAGGTAGCAGCTTCTAAAATGTCTTTGGTAGCCACTCCTCGTAGGAAAGCTGTAGTGGTGGCTGTAGCTCTTGTGGAATGAGGTCTGATATTATCAGGAGTTGTCTTTCCATGAAAAGAGTAACAAAAACGAATGCAATTTCCTATCCATTTTGAGATTGTCTGTTTTGAAACAGCTTTTCCTTGCATTCCTGTTGCATATGCTACCAAAAGCTGGTCAGTTTTTCTGCTGGTCTTAGTTCTGTCCAGATAGTAGCGTAATTGTCTGTGCACATCCAAGGTATGTAGCAGTCTTTCCCCCCTGTTCTGTGGGTTGGGGAAGAATGTAGGTAAATGAATCGCTTGGTTCAATGATACTCTGGAGACCACTTTTGGCATAAAGGTAGGGTTGGTTCTCAGTGAGACTCTGTCCTGATGGAAGATAAGGAAGGGTTGTACTGCCATTAATGCCTGTAATTCAGAAACCCTTCTTGCTGAAGTGGTTGCTAGTAGGAAAGCAGTTTTCCAAGACAAGAATTGTAATTCTGCTGTTGCTGCTGGTTCAAAAGGGGGAAGAGTTAACTTTTCCAGCACAAAGTTGAGGTCCCATGTAGGTAAAGGCGGTTTCCTTGGAGGCTTTACATTTTTGATTCCTCTCAAGAACTGCCTGAGTAGAGGATGAGAGAAGACAGGAGGATCCAAGTTGTATTCTGCTGAAATTGCTGATGCATGAATCTTAATGGAGGAGTAAGACAGGCCATTGTGGAACAGCTCTGCTAAGTATTCCAGGATGAGTGCTATGTTTGCCAATGAGACATTTTCTCCCTTTGCTGCACTCCAAATGAGGTATCTTTTCCACTTGGCTGAATAAGTCTTCCTTGTGGAGGGTCTGCGTGCCTCCAGGATAATGTCCTTAACCCACTGAGATAAATCTGGGTTATTTTGTGTTATGCAATATTCCAAGCAGCTAGCTGCAGTGTTTTCAAGTTTGGATGTAGGATCTTGTAGTTGTCCTGTGTTAGTAGTAAGGGACATAGAGGTAGATGCCATGCGGGTGTCCGAGACATGCTTCTCAGTAGCGGGTACCAATGTTGTCTCGGCCAGTCTGGAGCTATCAGGATTGATCCTCTTTGATCTTCAGTAGAACTTTGTACATCAAGGGAAGAGGTGGAAATGCATATGCTGTCAGGTTTTTCCAGCTGAAGGAAAGTGAGTCCACCCTCCAAGCAAGTGGGTGGCATGCTCTTGTGCAGAATTTCTTCAATTGGTGATTGTGTGGGGAGGCAAACAGGTCTATCTGTGGTAGTCCCCATTTCTTTGTTATGGCTTTGAAAATATCTGGATGCAGCATCCATTCATGAGCATCCGTGGTAGTTCTGCTTAAGGTGTCTGCTAGAGAATTTTCTTTTCCTGGTACAAATCTGGCCTGAAGTAGAATGTTGAGGTTCAGGGCCACATTCCACAGGTCCATTGCCATCCGGCATAGAGGATATGAATGCGTACCTCCCTGTTTGTTGATGTACCACATGACTGTGGTATTGTCCGTCCTTATGAGCAGATGACCCTGTTGAAGGAGTGGTCTGAATGCCTGGATCGCATATTTCACTGCCAGCATCTCCTTTAGATTTTTGTGTAGATTCAGCTGGTCTTGGGTTCATAGGCCTTGTATACACTTGTCCACCATGTGAGCCCCCCATCCTAGGTCTGAGGCGTCCGTGGTGATGGTCTGGCTTGGCTGTGGTTTGTGGAAAGGCAAGCCTGTGTTCAACTGACAGGCCTGAGCCCACCACAGGAATTCTTGCTTCAGGCATGGAATTATTGGAATCTGGTCTTCTAGACTATGCTGGTGTTGAGACCATACATTCCTTAGGTACCATTGTAACTTTCTCATATGTAGCCTGGCATGCGGAATCAATATTATGCAGGATGCCATGTAACCCAGGGCTTGCAGGACTTTCCTTGCAGTAAGCTGAGTTTGTTTTGTTAATGACATGAAATAGCCTGGTAGTTGCTTTTGTTTTTCTTCTGTGAGAAAGGCCATCTGAGTTGATGTGTCCAGTTCTGCCCCCAAGAATGTTATCCTTTGGGATGGTACTAGTCTTGACTTCTGCATGTTGACTGTGTATCCCAAGGCTTGCAACAGTTGTATGACATTTTCCAAATCTTTTGTTAATTTTGCCTTGTTGTCCGCTTTTAGTAGGCAGTCGTCCAGGTATGGGTAAATTTGAATTCCCTGAAGTCTGCAATGAGCAATTACTGATGCCAGGCATTTCGTGAATACTCTGGGCGCAGTAAATAAGCCAAAGGGCAATGCTGAGAATTGATAATGCTCTGATCCTGCAAGAAATCTGAGGTGTCTTCTGCAATCTGGTCATATAGGGACGTGCAGGTATGCCTCCTTGAGATCTAGAGTCACCAGCCAAGACTCCTTGCCCAGCATGGGAAGAAGCTGCTGGAGGGTCAGCATTTTGAATTTTGGAACAATGAGGTATGTGTTCAGTGCGGACAAGTCGAGAATAGGTCTCCATTGATTTTCTTTTCTTGGTACCAGGAAAAGCCTGGAGTAAAATCCTTGACCTTGTTCCATAGGTGGCACCTTTTCTATAGCTCTCATCCTTAGTAAGTTGTTGATTTGTCTTAGAGCGTCTGTTTTTGGTTTGGTGTTAGGTTTGGCATTCCCCTCTTTTTTGGTAGAGTGTGGAAGTGAAACCTGTAGCCCTTGTCTATTGTTTGTAAAATCCATTTGTCTCCTGTAATGTAATGCCAGTTGTCTGAAAATAAAGCAAGCTTTCCGCCCAAGGGAGCTTCCAGTTGTTCCCTGGTAGGCGGTATCAGAGCCAAGTCATTGTGTCTGTCCTGTGGAGGTGGTTGTAGTTGAATCTGTGGCAGTACTTCTCTGATTGGTAGGTTGCCACTGACGTCCCCTGTAGGCACCCCTAGATTGATATCTGCCTCTTGGGCGTCCATTTCTGCCTCTCTGTGCTCTGGAATTGTCTGGAAAGGACCAATTTTTCGAAGGCCAATTTCTGCTAAACCTCGGAGGTTGGACCTGTAAGAAATCCTTGACTGTTTGGACAGATTTTGCTTTTTCTTCCACCTTCTTTAGAACCTCCTGTGCAGGGGAGCCAAATAAACTTTGTTTCTCCATGGGAGCATCTAGGAGTTTTGATTTAACATGGTCTGGTAAAGATTGTTCTTTTAACCATGCATGTCTTCGAATCACCGTTCCAGTCATAACTGATCTAAAGGAAGCCTCCAGTGCATCATAGCCACATTTTAAGAAATGGTTACTGACCTGCTGAGAGTTATGTACCAAATCCTGAAGAGACTTGCGGTCTATAGGTTCAGGAGAGGACAGTTTTTTATTTAGCTGGTCTAACAAAAATTCCTGGTACTGAATCATGTGAAATTGACAGTTTAAGGCCCTAGCCGAAAGAGCAGCAGAAGTATAAACCTTTTTACCCCATCTCTCTAATGCTCTAGATTCCCTATCAGAGGGAAGAGGGTTTTTGGCAGAAGCAGCTGCCACACCTTTCGGGCCCTGTGAAATGATTTTGGGGTCTGCAACAGGAGCCTTATACAAATGGTAGTGCGTGTCTGGAACCCTGTAATATCTGTCAGGCTTGGCAGGGGCCGGAGGAAGAGAATCAGGAGCAGTACAGGCATCATTAAATGCATCATCAACTACTGTTAGTACTGGAGGAATGGCTAAAGGCCTATGCTGTGGTAAGTGTAAAAAAGTCCTTAGCCTTTTCCGTGAATCTGAAAAATCCTGGCCCTGCCATTGGAAATGCTCCCTCATAGCATGTAAGGTTTCCCCAAAAGAAAATTCTTCAGGAGGAGAAGCAGAAGGAATGGAGTCTTCTGCATCAGAATCCTCATAAGGAGAATATGGGCCTTCCTGAGGGTCTGTAATGTCCGAATCTTCTGAGGAATAGTCTGTGGAGACAGGTTCCGGGGGTTCAGTCCTAGGCCTCTTATCTGAAGGGGGCTGAGAGGCCCTGTCTGGGTGAGGTTGGGATCCCCTGATCAAAGAAATGAGATCCTCAGCCAGGCTGAGTATTTGTGAACTAGAGGTAGGCCTATGTGGGGGAGTTTTAGCAGGTAAGGCCTTAGAAGATTTAGCTGCTTTAGCCCTGGCAAAAGCCTTGATAGACATAGAAGCAGGGGGTCTAGCAGCCCCACGTGCAGGGGTAGATATGTCTAAAGGAATAGTATCTGACAAATCCTGGGTGCATGCTTCTGTAGCAGTAATTTCAGTAGCAGATTCGACCATGCTCTGTGAGGCCTCGGCTATAGGAGGCATGCTTTCGGCCGAAGGAAGAACCGAGGACTCTGTTTTAACCCAAACACTCGCGGTTGGCCTAACCGCGGTTTCAGCCGAAACCGCGGACCGCGAGTGTCGGTCCTTTTCCTTGCGCTTTTTAGCTATTTGTGTAGCCGGAGTCACCGACGGCATTTTGTAAGCAAAAGCGGGACCAAAAAACTCCTCTGCAAACTCCGACCGACGTCTAAGTGTCCGTCGGTTGAAGGAAGCACAGGCTAGACAAGCGGATACGTTGTGGTCTGGGCCTAAGCAAGGAAGGCAGTAAGAGTGGAAATCCTTATGAGGTATTTGTTTCCCACATGTTAAACAATTATTTACTTTTTCTGACATCGGCTGAGGCAAGAAAGAGTCCCCAACGGGGTACTTAGCTTTTTAGAAGTCTTCGGTAGTAGAAATCTCTGGATCTGACCGACCGGCACTTGCGAACAGCTTCTGCTTCGGGCACCACGCGGCAAGAAAGACTGAGGAAAATGGCGTCAGCTGATGCCTTTATACCCAATAAACAGCAGCTATGACGTCGGGTGAAGTGCGACATCAGCCGAGGCCAGACCCAGACTTTGGAATCCGGCCGACCGAAGGGCTGCCTGAGACAGGACAACCCATATGTTAGGAATGCAGATGCATCCTTGAAGGACATCTAAATACATTTACACATATATGTTCAGGGTGCTGTGTATTTCACACTAGGTCTGGAAATATGACCAAATCGTGTGACACAGAAATTAGAATTAAGTCTAGCAACTGGGACTGTCTCTGCTAAATGTTCAACATTAGGGACATCAGGAACATCATCAGGAATGGAAGTAGAAGTTAAGACATGTTTGGCAACAGGAACATTGTCTGGATTGCTCCAAGATCAAGGGTCCGTACTATAGGAACAATGCTGTGATATCGGTTCTGGTACAGGAAGACGATGTCTGCGATTTCTCCTGCACTCCACACCCTCTGATTCTATGAAGTAGGATCTCGACTCGGTACATATACCTGTTACTTGACCAATCTTGTTGAAACCTTTCGCTGTTTGTATCCTCACTGTCTCATTCTTTCAATGGACAAAGAAATATGCTCAATTTACCATAACTGGACTTCTGGAAAGCCTGCTTTCTGAATAATTGGGCTCCAACTGTCCTGTTGTTCTTAGCTTTAGGCCTCAACAAACTGGAACTAATAGGCACTGTTGTTCTGGTTTGCCTAGACAGACGTCTCTGAGCAGGTGAGCCAAGTATATAGTCATGGGGTTTGATTCTGAGATTAAGTAAATTCAAAAAGACATCAGTATTATCATAGTTTGACCTATCAAGTAATTGCTTTGCACTCTCTACTGCACGTTCAGTTAGTCCACTTGACTGTGGATATTCTGGACTACTAGATTAGTCAAGTACTGTTTTTCTATATCTGTGTGAATGCATTCATCTGTATTATTTTAATTGTTCCTGTGACAAACTCTGATGTTTACTATAAATAGATATTTAGTATTTTTATGTTCTTTTATTATTTATTATTAAATATATTTAAACTTTTCATTATATATATATTCCTTTATAGAATATTTTAACCTTTGAGAGTATTCATACCTATTTGAAGACTCTGTGGCCACTCCTGACAGTCTTATTGCATTGGTCAAAACACTACCATTTGTATTAATAATTTCACTCAGTATAATTGGGTACCCTTGTAAGAGCCTTAGAATAGCTGGCTTTGGAGTGTTTGGTGGCAGTAGCTACCGTATAGTCTGGGCAGAAGGGGACCAGGCTAGTAAATCTGTACCAGCCTTTCCCAGGTGTGTGAAAATCAAATCTCAAAGTGTGCGTGTATCAGTTACTTGGACCAGGGACACAAAGCACTTGTTTCACAGAGAGGGGGCTGGAGGTCTTGGCCTAGACACTTGGCTGAGGACCCAACCCTACAGCTGTGCCAGCAGGGAGTATTATTGGGGATCTGGACAGAGGGGGAAAACCCAGACCATGGATGGAGTGTGTTCCCTGTGTGCTCTTAAGGGAAATTGTGCTTGGTTCAGAGAGCTGCATCAAGAAATACTGGGTATATCCATTTTTGTTTCAAGTGAACATCCATCGCCAGTGCCAGTGGTGAAGATTCAGGCTCCTTGATTACTGGCCCAGAGTGGGGACGTCACACTCAGAACCATAGTCTAAAGGGAAGGAATGTGGAATAAATAAGCAAGGGATTCCTCATATGAATCCACCTCTTCCTCAGAGGAATCATGTTGCTTAGGCATTTTAAGAGGAGTTGAGTAACCAAGGTGGAGCAGAAATACAAACTCCTTCAGGAGGTTTCAAGGCCAAGAGCATTAAACAAACTCCGATTGAAATTCTGCCATTCACTCTGAGGATCTATAGAAGTAGGAGAAACATGCTTTGTTTTTGTTCCTTTTTCAAAGTGACACGTGCCCTAAAAAACTTAGAAGGTTCAGATGCCGGACGATGTTCCACTATCGCAGCCAGAACTTCCTCTCTAACCAGAATCTGATGAATATCTCTAGGCCCTTTTGTAATAATCAGCTGCTGTTCCCCGAGCATCTAAAACAGATGTCTGCGAAGCCTCCAGGGACATGCGTGAGGTTGGATCCATGCCAGCCTCTGAAGAGGTGCAGCAGAGGAATCCAATGGAGGAGCTGGGTGATCCTCTGGGCTTTCATCATTGGGAGAGACATCTGCTGAAGGCAGTACAGCAGAAGAAACAGACTGAGACTTCCTGGCCTTCTTCACAGATGTCTGACCCTCAAAGCATATGGTTCCCTCCATAGTGTCTTTGGCCCAAAACTTAAGGCGTTGGTTCTCTAAATATAAGGCCAAACAGGAAAGCCAACTACAGAGTGTTTGAAACAAAAGCCTGACAACTGGTACAGGATATATGGTCATGGGAAGCACAGAGGTAAAATAAGCACGGTTTGTGACGGTCTTTATGGGACAATCTGTCTCCCGCACTGGCATTTTACCCTTTCTGGATGACATGAAACCTCACAAGTAACAAACAAAAAGAAAAAAAGATAAAAGAAAAACCCGAATGGGGCAATATCTGAAAAGGCTTGGTGAACCAGCAATGAAGCAGGAGTTCAGACCAACTACCAAACAAAGGCATTCGGACTGGCAGCAAGGAAGTTCTGAGGACTGTGTATCCGTTCGTCACCTTTATGCCCTACACTCTATGCAGGTATCATACGTGTGACATATGGCATGCCTTAAAGCAACCTAAAGGCTTTGGCATACTGGCCAGACATGGGGCATCCCATGTCAGGGGATCTGTATTGTAAAGAATATTGCACACTGAAATGGAAGGACATGACAAAGGTCTATAAAAAAAGTTTTCCTTCAATAATTTTTGATCACTACATTAAAATGGATGCTGACAGAACATATGGTGGTAACAAGCTTTGGTCCAGAGCAAGAAAGGCACATAATATGACTGACAAGCATATTTAATAGCAATGAAGGCCACAGTTACAATATATTAGACCACATCAATGGCTGGAAAGGGACAAGGAAGGGGAAGTTAGAAATAAGTGAAAAAAAAAATGACCAAATCGGCTGAAAACTTACAGTGCATGGAAGAACTACAGCAATTCTCACATTAACAGAGCTCTGATGAAATACTTTAAAAATATCCAAAATGCACAAAAGGGCAATATAATTCAGCTTAAAGGACTTTGTCAGGGGGGGGGGCGACTACACAACCAGCAGTGAGTGGTGCACTGTTGGATGAGGTTAGAGTGGACAGCCCTGACACCAGTGGCATCAGTCCTGAAGAATTACTGCAGATGGAGCTCTTCCTCTGACAGACAGTCATTTGGCTACTTACTGTCAGAGCATTTTCACAGTACTCATTAAGGGTTTTCATTTTTTATATAGTGCTTAGTGTTAAACAAAGTAGTAGAACTAAAACAAAGCAAAAAAACAATGCCCTGATGTGGGAGAGCGAGACTGTTTAGTTCCTCAGCCTGGAGACAACTAGGATAAGTACAGCCTTGGTCTTGGTGGGGAGATGAAGCCAGATACTCAAGCCATCAGGACAAAGACCCCCCCCCCTGGCATTTGATGGATGGGTCTGCACTGACAGGAGCACAAAGGCATCCATGGCGGTCTGGATGACTGTTCCCTCCATGTAATTCTCACTTGGTTCAGATGGGGAATCCCCCGTCACCAACAATGAACAGGCTATAGACCTGTGGGAGACTGGCTTGATGGATGATGGACACAGAGGGGAAAAGCATACAAGGAAAACATTTATTTTTCCCTTCACTGAGTGCTGGGACAGAAAATCGCAGAACAAACATTTTAATTAAAAATTATTCATAAACAAGACATGCAGCAGGGACCACAGCACAGAAAAGAAATGTAGCACAGCTAAAATAAAGCAGAAATAGACAGATTAGAATCCAAATCAGAGTACAGATAAGACCTAATTTTCAAAGCAGTGGAGTATTTGATGGGGGAAATGGCAATCACTGCAGATATCCTGCTTCTGACCCCGAAACCGGATTGAACTCTTAACTCTGCAAATTTGTCTTGAGGCAAAAACATCACAGAAAACAGTGTGAAAACTCAAACCAAATCAGTTCTCCAGAAATGAAGAAAAATAATGACTAAGCAAAAATATCATAGGAAATGGGAAGCCAACAGTCAAGGGTTATTAAAAACTTCATCTCAGCAGTTGACCTGTATGAAGCATCTTAACTTATGTCGCTTTTCCATATTATAAGGGTTTCTAGGAAACCTGCACAGAAAAAGCAAATAAGAAAAAACGCTCAGATTACTTCAGAAATGGAAGTAATGGGTTGAAGAATATAATGCCATTAGCAAAATCTCATAATTTACTATTGAAAATAGTCATTCTGTATAAATGTACATCCTTTATACTTTGTTACTGAAACATCAGTCTCTGTGTGTGTGTGTGTTGGGGGGATACAAATCATTCACACAATCACTTTCTAAAAACTCATCAAATATTAAATTGTCAAAGAAAGAACTAGGTAAACTTCTGTAGTGTCAGTATTAAAAAATGGGAATACTGCCTGCTTTCTTCAAAATCAAACAACTGAGTGTTTAGAATAACTGCCTTGGTCTATACAACATGTTGAAAAACTAGAGTCAAAAAGCGCCCATTGGTCCCAGCACTGGATGTATCCCCCCCCCCCCCAAACAAAGACACACACACACAAATCCCTTAGAAAACAGCTGTACACAGTAGCTAGCAATAGTGATGTCTCTATGCTATTAAAAGCCACATACTACATTGGCCTGTGTATTTGTCCACTTATATATGGAGTCAGGTGCTCAAAAGTTTTTAACAATCAGTAGAGTCCATCCTCTGGTTACACCCAGAGTGCCCTTCACATACAAAGCAGAGGTAATAACAGGGACTCTTCTATTCGATCCATTAGCTCGGTTTTTAGTCTGTTCCAGACTGCACAACTGCCTAACCACCTTTGATATTATTTTCTTACAGTATCCAACACTTTTCATCAAGCTGCCACATATTTTGTGCTTTTAGCTGCGTTTGCTCTACAACTTGTTAGAATTCTGTTCTGTGCATCTAGTGATCTCCTTTAAATAAATGCTTCCTTGTGTTACTCCTAACCCTGCACTCATTCCATTATCCAGCTGTAATGCCTTATCCTTAAGCATCCCGGTTTAGGTTTTTGTCGTTGATGACAATCAAAACATGCTCTAAAAACACATTTTAAGGTGACCACAAAAACATGACACTGGATTAGTCTGACGCCAAACTCTGCCTGCCAGGTTAGACCCTGGAAAATGAGACCTAATGGAAAAGAAGCACAACAGCTATTTTGTTTCTATACAGATCATCACATTCTGACTGTTCAGCACTTTCATTGCATAAAGCTAAGAAACTAAACAAACAAAATTTCTTTGTTTAGAATGGATTAATAAAATTAAATAATTGCGCCTCCCTCTATGATGACTGCCCATCTATCCCACTCTTAAATAAGCACTGTTGAGGTTCGCTCTACAACATTCAACTAGGAATGCAGGAGCTCTGAATTCATTATATCCACATGAAATTCTCAAGGATCATCAGTAAAGCTTCACTTAAGGAAACTAGCTTTGTCTCTGTTTGACCAGTGAGGACAAACCTTTTGATAGCTGTAGCCTTCACAGGTGACATCTTGGTACTGGAAGGTTTAAGTGAAATAGGACTTTAGTTAACAGAGGATAAAGGAAATGTGTGAGGCTTACAGGAAACATTCCTAAAGAATGTATCTGTATGAGGGACAGCTGCTCCAAGGGAACATCTGAGCTGAAAATAGATATGAGATGAGACAGGTCAAACAGGAAATATACCTGTCAAGTCCACTAATATGCCTTCTATGTCAGAGAACTTGCCAAACTCTTTCAGTTTAACATCTTCTGGTGCAAAATGGCCGCTACAAGAGGTACAGCCACAGGCTCAGACCTAAGACACGCCAATTAAATAATAGAGACAACAGATATAATATGTAAGCAGGAGTCCTAAGTAACAGTAGGTTGAATAAGGAGAAGGTAACAGTTAGAGTTCTATCAGGTAAAAAAACAAAAAAGTACCGAAACTAACACAGTTGAAGGTAAAACAAAGAACTTTAATGCACACAAAAAGAGAGCAAGTGCTTTCACGGTGTGCTCTCACCACTTCATCAGTGAGAGCATACCGTGAAAGCGCTTACTCTCTTTTCTGTGCATTAAAGCTCTTTGTTTTACCTTCAGCTGGGTTAGTTTTGGTACTTTTTTGTTTTTTAGTAGTTTCTTGTTATTGTACCATTCTATTTTTATTCTAAGCATATTTTTGCACTTTAAGATGTCTATCAGGTGCCAGAATCCGACACAACACACACACTCAGGTCACTCCACAACAAGTACAAGTATGACTATGTCATTGTCCATGTGGGTGTGAATGACCCGAGAAGCACCTCTCTGGACTACATGAAAAGAGACCTGGATTACATGGCCCAGGCAGGTATGGACACTAGCCCTGAGCAGTATCCTACAGTCACCCAGAATTATACCGCAGTACAAACAAAAAAATGACCGACTTCAACAATTGGCTAAGTTTCTGATGTCATTCTAAGGAGATCCAGTATCTGTCTAATTGGGATGACATGACTGATCGATCTCAATGGTTTGCCAGAGATGGCCTGCATGTCACCTCTGGGTTTCTGGGTACTGGCTAAGGCTCTTGCCACCCCTACAGTGCCTTTTTTAGGCAGTGTTCCAAAGACCAAGTTACCACCATAACAGCTATAAATAAATGCAATCTGAGAGTCATGCCTCTCAATGCTAGAAGTCTATATCTCAAGATGCAGTTGCTCAAAGCACTCCTCAAAATGGAGAATATCGACATTTGTGCTGTAACGGAGACCTAGTTTAAAGCAGTAGAAAGCACCCCTGTGCTACCAGGCTACAACTCATTCCACACCTTTCGGCCCCGAAACATGGACTGAATCCCCCAAGGCGGTGGAGTCTCCATATTCATAAAGGATATGCACACCTCCAGACTAGTTGCCCAACATAACGCATCGGAGATACTTCAGGTACAACTAACATTGGGTAAGATGGCGATCCAGGTCATAGCCTGTTATAGGTCCCCAACCATGTCCTTAGACTCTCACGCCATGTTCCTAAGCACCCCGGATTCTATCAAGGTCCAACCCAATACTCTCTTACTAGGAGACTTTAACTACCCCTCCATCAACTGGGAAAACTACTCAAGCACCAACACATTAGCCCAACACTTCCTGGAATTCATCAATTACAATGGCCTGGACCAGCTCATTCTGACCCCCACTAGAGGAAGCAACATCCTTGACCTGGTTATTACTAACATGGGTGAATGGTGCTCTACACCAATAGTCAATCCCTCCCTGGTCAGATCCGACCATAAACTAATCACCATGGAAATCCACACATCACCCACACACCATAAAAACTTCTCCAAAGATGACTTTGGACTCCTAAAAACAAAGGTGGCTAACTTCACAGCACCCATGTCAATGGAAAATCGCTGTATGACTGCCAAATCATACACCAATGCACTGTACGAACATGTACATAAATGCATGTAACAAGCCATACCCAACAGAACCAAGATGCTCGCCTCCAAAAAAGGAAGTCAATCTGGTGGTCCCCTGCCATTAATAAACTCTACAACAGAAGGAAGAAAATGTTGCAGAAAAAAGTGAAGTCCCAAGACTGGAAAAATTCCCTTATTAGCCTCAACAAAAAAGTTAAGATCCCTCTTCAATTCCTCTAAAGCCAGCTATGAAGGCAGAATTGCGGCAGGCACTAAAAACTATCACAAAGCCTTCTTTTGCTATATCAAGAACCTCCACGGCAATACCCAGATTTGTTCCGAGTTACTGCACAATGGTACTTCCTATACTCAGCCAACAGCTATTGTCAGCATACTGGTTGACAGATTCAGTGCCAACTTTATCCCCCCCCCCCCCCCCAAGGACCAATCACAACACAGGAAGAATGCCAGGCACCCAGCATTACTGGAGCACAGGTTAAAGCTGCATTGTCCAAGGCCAAGAATACAGCTTCCATGACACCCGATAATATCCCTGACTGTGTTCTACATGAGTTGCAAAGTGAACTGGCACCATATCTGTGTGCCGTGTTCAGCCACAGTCTCACCTCAGGCTTTATCCCTACCGAATGGCGCACTGCTACAGTCATCCCTCATAAAGGGGGAGCGACTACAAACCTGTGAATTATCGCCCCATTAGCCTGACGAGTCTGATATGTAAACCTATGGAGAGCATTATCATGGACCTGATTAACAAAGATATAGGAAATCTCCAAGTTCTATACCCCACACAATTTGGCTTTGTGAAAGGGAGATCCTGTCTGTTCAACTTGGTTGACTTCTTTGAGTCAGTCACCAGGGCTGTGGATGAAGGTAAGACAGTGCATACAGCCTACCTCAATCTGGCCAAGGCCTTTGATACCATTCCTCACTCAGGAATTATTGATAGACTCACCAAACTAGGCATCAACCCCATATCACTAGGTGGGTTGCAAACTGGCTCACAGATAGAACAGAAAATGTGAAAGTGGCAGACTCCAAATCAGACTGTCGACCAGTCACGAGTGGAGTCCCACAGGCATCGGTCTTGGGTCCTTTCCTGTTCGGCATCTACTTCTCAGAAGTCCAGGCCAACACAAAGGGACACTGGCTGACCAAGTTCGCAGACTACTGCAAGCTGGGAGCCATTATTAACTCTCCAAATGATGCAGCTATCCTACAGAAAGGCCTCATTGAGACAAATGACTGGTGTCAAAACCATGGCCTTAAGCTTTACGCCAAAAAATGCATCATCATCCCCTTTGGTAAAAACTCAGTTCCCACTAATTACCACATCAATGGGAGCCCACTGAACACTGAAGGCGTTATAAGAGATCTGGGGACGCAGGTTGACAGCAACCTCTCCTTTGACCACCACATTGCCACTATGGTCAGAAAGTCCTTCTATGTGGCACATATTACCAAGGGTTTTGTATCCAGGAAGAAAGAGGTCATTGTGTCTCTCTACTCTTCCCTCATTAGACTAGTCATGGAGTATAATGCCCCATTTGGCATGTACCTCACTAGACACCTGCAACAGTTGGAGAGGCCACAGAAGTACCTCACGAAGAGGATCCTAAACATTAAACACATGTCCTACACGGACAGACTCAAAAGACTCCAGCTATTCTCTGTCTCATATCACCTACTTAGAGGCGATCTCTGCTCGACTTACAAAGCCATGTCTGACCCAGCTCTGTTAGAAACGCTACATCTAAAGAAATCCCAGTCCCTGCGCACCTGGATACAGAAGATATTGCCAATATTCTGGCAGATCGATTCAGTGCCAACTTCACCCCCCTCTCACCCCTAAATGGCCCATCTCAATACCGGAAGATTGCCAAATTCCAGTAATAATGACCACACAGGTAAAAAACGCACTCTCCAAAGCTAAGAATACAGCATCCATGGGACCAGATGACATCCCAGGCTGTGTACTACATGAACTACAAAATGAACTGGCACCTCACCTAAGTGTCATGTTTAATCATACTCTCACCTCAGGCTTCATGCCCACTGAGTGGCGCACAGCTACAGTTAATCCCACTCCACAAGGGGGGAGCCACCATGGATCCCGGGAACTACCGCCCCATCAGTCTGATGAGCCTGATCTGCAAAGCCATGGAACGTATTATCATGGAACTTCTAAACAAAGACATTGGCAACCTTAAAACACTGGAACCCACCCAGTTTGGGTTTGTGAAGGGCCGATCTGATCTCCTGAACCTGACTCTTCTTCGAATCAGTCTCCAGAGCAGTGGACGAGGGTAAGGCAGTCCATACAGCCTACCTGGACCTTGCCAAGGCCTTTGACACCATCCCCCACTCTAGAATCATAGATAAACCTACTAAGATGGGCATTAATCCTTACATCACTCAATGGGTTGCCAACTGGCTTACTGACAGAACCTACACTGTAAAAGTAGCTGACTCAAAATCCAGCTCTAGACAAGTGGAGTACCTCAGGGTTCAGTCCTGGGACCTCTCTTGTTTGGCATCTACTTCTCTAAAGTACAGGCCAACACTAAGGGACTCTGTCTAACAAAGTTCGCAGTTGACTGCAAAGTGGGAGCCATTATTGAATCCCCAAATGATTACAGAAACAGATGCTTGGTGCCAGAGCCACGGGCTCAAGTTCAATGCCAAGAAATGTATAGTTATCCCCCTCTGGGAAAAAAAACATTTACCCATGAATTACCATATAGGTGGCAGTACACTAAACACCGAAAGTGTGATGAGAGACTTAGGGACACAGGTGGACAGTGGTCTCACCTTCAATAACCACATTGCCACAACAGTCAGGAAATCCTTTTATATGACACACCTCATCACTAAGGGCTTTTCATCCAAAAAAAAGGAGGTAACTGTCCCACTGTACTCATCCCTCATTAGACCCATTATAGAGTACAATGCCCCATTTGGTATGTACCTCTCAAGACATCTGCAACAACTGGAAAGGCCACAGAAATACCTCACTAAAAGAATCACAGGCCTAAAGCAGATGCCCTATGATGACACCCTTAAAAAACTACAGCTATACTCTGTCACATATCGTCTACTCCAAGACGATCTCTGCTTAATATACAAGGCCATGCCAAACCCAGAACTGTTGGACATGCTACACTTAAAGAAATCCCAATCCCTCAGAGCCACACGCTCCAGGGATCTAAACCTTGTCATCACAATAAACAAAACATGCTGGAGGGATAGGTTCCTGACCCAGAGACTCCCCAGACTCTGGAATAGACTGCCCATACATGTCAAGCAGAGCACCTCTTTGGACCTCTTCAAAAGGAACCTTGATGATTGGATGGGAGAAAGGAAATTCACCCCAGGGATCACGTCAGTCACCCTTATAGACAGGGGTCCAGGGAAGTAAATAGTGTGGGAAGAAATAGCCAGGGAATTGTTATGGCTAGGCTTGTACAGGCCCTAGGGCCGACAGCCTAGTACCAACCTATGAACATGCCAGAGAGACCTCAATGTCATTACCACAATCAACAGAACATGCTGGAGGGACAGGTTCCTCACCCAGAGAATGCCTGTGCTCTGGAATGGACTTCCCATACATGTCAAGCAGAGCACCTCGCTGTCCCTCAAACAGACAAACTGTATTATAAAGAACAAACTGCTGATCCAAACAAACTACGAACAAACGTCCACTGGAAATGATAAAGGAAACTCTGTTTAATAGTACAGTAGTTAAGCGCTTTTCGTTACTCCCAATCAGAGTAACTTCTTCAAACTACTTAAAATTGGTTAATTAGACGTTATATAATATGTTCAATTAACTAATTTATAAAATAATCAACATTTAAAGCTATAAAAGCACTGATATTCTGCACTTAAAATGCAATACACCAATGTGAGGTTACAAATAGAAAAACACTGACAAAATAAAAACACTGACAAAATAAAAACAAACCCAGCTAAACCTTCTTATGTATCACATACATTATAGTGTATGACACTGATCTTTTATGTTGTAGTCATACTATTATATTATTATTATTATAAATATTATTTATAATTTATTATTAGAAGAAAGGGAATTGATATGGCAGTGGAGAACAAATGCATTTGTAAAACCAGGTCTAAACGAACATTGCAATATTAGTTGTCTTTTGAAACTTAAGAGTTTAGATAGGTAATCAATATACATATACATTGCATAATACAATATATGGTACATAAACTATATATATAAAATGTTTATTGTAACATCTAATAAACTAATACATTTCATAATTCTATACACCATCAATTTTATCTATAGTTTGTAGTATAAAATAATATAATTGACTTAGACATTAGTTTCAACAAATTTTTCAAAAAAATGTGTTAGGTATATGAAATTTAAGTGTTTATGTGTAAGTTCATATATGCATACGAATATACATATGTGTATGTGTATGAGTATATGTATAACAATGTTGATGTAAATAGTGTAATAATATATGTTCGTGATGATTAAATTTTAACCAATATGACAGGTTAAAATTACAAATAATAGAATTTTCAAAAACTTTGATAAAAAGACTGTACTAACACTTATTTATTTTTTATGATATAACTAACAGTCATATATATGTAACATTTGTACATGTTCATTGCAAAAGTCCAGAGGGAAATATTTCACTTAATTTATTAAATAATAATATTTCCCAAATGAACAACATAATAGTATGACTACAACATAAAAGATCAATGTCATACACTATAATGTATGTGATACATAAGAAGGTTTAGCTGGGTTTGTTTTTATTTTGTCAGTGTTTTTATTTTGTCAGTGTTTTTCTATTATTTGTAACCTCACATTGGCGTATTGCATTTTAAGTGCAGAACATCAGTGCTTTTATAGCTTTAAATGTTGATTATTTTATAAATTAGTTAATTGAACATATTATATAACGTCTAATTAACCAATTTTAAGTAGTCTGAAGAAGTTACTCTGATTGGGAGTAACGAAAAGCGCTTAACTACTGTACTATTAAACAGAGTTTCCTTTATCGTTTCCAGTGGACGTTTGTTCGTAGTTTGTTTGGATCACCTCGCTGTCCCTCTTCAAGAAAGATCTTGATAACTGGATGGGTAACAGAAAGTTCACCCTGGGGATCACTCCAGTGGCTCTACTTGATAGAGGCACTAGGAACTAGCGCTGGGTGGCATGATGCCAGGGCACTTCTATGGGCTAGGCTTGTAAAGGCTCCAGGGCCATTAGCCTAATACACACCTATGAACCAACTAACAAGTCTGGTAGCTTGAATAATGTGTGTTACTACTATATAAACTGAACTGTCAGCAACTTAAACCATAAAACATATATTTTCTTAATGTAACAGCTGATAAGACCCTTCCTCCTCTATAACCATCTAAATTTAAAATAAAAACAAAAACACACTTGCCCTACACATATTCTGAGTGTAACGTGGATAGTATTTAAGCTCAGAGATCTACTCTCTGAAGATGGTTGAATTCCCTAAACACTTCTGCTAAAGGAAATCACTGCTGCCACAGTTTCCATTCATACACTGTAAGTGATTCACGCTTCTCTTTTCTTCAGTTTGTCCTCCAAAAAGTCAGTATATTTAACTAAGAGGGTTGCAAATTGCAGACAGGCTTCTTGTTCTGAAAAAAAAAACTTTTTTTTTTTTTTTGCAAATTTCTTCAATCTGAAGCTCAGACCAGCTTGTTTCATCTGGCTGAAGCTTAAGTGCTTTAAAATATCATGAAAATAAGTGCAAGAAATAAGATCCCATTCATGAGGGGACCTGCATAGGCCCATTCCTTTACAAGCCGTAATGCAAAGGATACATTAAGTATAATCCATAATAGTATAATTAAGCCAATAATAAACACCATCATACAAACCATACAACAGCAATGCAGGTTTGCTACCCTTTTAACAATAGCCCAACTTGCAGCAAATGTCAACAGCATATCAAGGAGAATTCTCTCACATTAACTGTTACGTTGACAGCAAAACTACAGTATCTAATACAGAGGACCCTTCTTAATCGATACAATGATTGGGTTGAATCCAAATCAGTAAACCACAAGACGAGGAAGTGCTGAAGAAATGCCAGAAGGAGAACTTGTAAGGCTGAATCTTCATGTACACTCTTCACAAATGGAAGCCCTACTCCCAGACTCACATTTGAGGCAGTAATGTTTGTTAAAGTATGTACCAAGGAATAAGTGGCTGAGGTGTAGATGTATATGAATGGGCATATTCTTGATGCATGTAACAATGGCAAAAAAGATTCAATTCACAAACCACCTGAGTGTGCCTGCTTGGTGATTGAAATCCCTTCCCTTCCCAAACCAAACGAAACAACTGATCCATCTTCTTAAATTCACACATCCCATTTCACATAACATCTGATCTGAAAGTGGTTACACCTAGGGTATGACAGCCCCCGCCCATTTCTAACTTGACTGGTTTAGGAACAGCTGGGAGACTATGTCTGAGAAGGAAACATGGGATAGTCCTGATTGAAACTCCCTTTTCAAGCTCCAGCTAATTTTTCATAAATGTGAAAGCTTAAAGCTCTGAATACTATGCATTTAGACGACACCCACTAAAAAACACGGATTTTTAAGACATAAACATCAATGCCACCAAGCCTGTAAGGCATAGTAATACCTCTCGATCATTCGGTTCAGATTAAACAAAGAAAAGGGGCCCCTGTAAGGATGGAGATATAGAACTCCTTTAAGTAAATGTTTGACCAGCTCGGTGCTGGTGCTGGATCATGCTCTGCCCTTGACGTAATGATGTCAGGAAACAGCTTTTAAGTGCACCCTAGCAACTGCATAACTGAAGTTCACAGCATAAAGATTTATAAGACAGACCAGATAATCTGCCAAATTACCCAGCTATGAGTGGTATGGAGGACTATTCCCACCCGGCCATAGGCCTACTAAGTGTAAGGCCAGGAGCCTTATGCCCAGATATGCCAAGCAGGATCAGGTGGCCTAAATCAGCACCAATGCCCTACTAAGGGAGGGGTCTGTTGTCATAACAAATATGTGTGTGTGTGTGTGTGTGTGTGTGTGTGTGTGTGTGTGTGTGAAGGGGGGAATCTTTGGCCTGGGCCAGGAAAATATGTCCCACCAGGGACCCGATTTGCATGAAATCATGCCCTTTTAAGTCACCTAGTGGGATGAAATGAGATATGGCATTTCTTCACTGAAATCTGCACTGAGACATGAAATCAGTAGGACTGCATATACGAATAAGGAATCTACTTGACCAAAATTCATCCATCACTTCTTCCACCATGGCCTGAAGCACTGAGCAAAAGGAGAGGTCTACATTCTCCAAGGAAGAAATTAAATCAATCTCCAGACTACCTCATTTCTGAAGGATTCACACCACACACAGCATCAAACTCTGTAAATGTATGACAGGACTAGAGGAGTAAAAATCTCAGCTTGCTCTCTTCCTTGATGACCTACCGAGCTATGCATGCCCTTATGTATGACCCACTGTATCACTTCATCACTAAGCAGACATGTCTAACAGGAGAAGCCCTAGAAGTTATTCCATCTTTAAAATTTTTAAAACTAGCAAGAATGCTTTCACCATCAAACTGCTGCTATGCGCTCCTTTCCAGAAGGGAACACACTCTTGCACTTGGCAGGAGCCTAGGATAGCTCAACACCCTGTAAATCAAAATGTTTGTTATCAGAACCCTTGACATATTATTCATACAGTGATAAAGCCCTAAAACCTATATAGCAGTAGTTTGGATAGAGACCCTGGTGCTAAAAAAGCTGACTGGAGTTTGGGAAGGAGTGAAGGGGTCATGTCCAAGTGGTTCTCTTGGGAGAATAGTGGAGGAGTACATATCAGAGAACATACTTTCTGTTCAAATCCCTAGTTATGGCCAAAGAACTTAGTAAGGAACTTGCTCCATGGGGTCAGGGACATCTGAATCCTTACACCAACTGAAGGTATAAGTGACCATCTTGAATTATGCCCACTGCTCATCCAACCCCAGGAATGTCAACTGGGCTTACAAGGAGAGCAAGAAAGTACAGTTTTGTACCTACCATAAATGTAGATGTCCGATAGGAATGCATCTGCAGTCCTTACAAATGGGTTGTCCTGTCATCAGGCAGCCCTTCGGTCGGCCGGATTCCAAAGTCTGGGTCTGGCCTCGGCTGGTGTCGCACTTCACCCGACGTCACAGCTGCAGTTCTTCGGGTATAAAGACATCAGCCGATGCCATTTTCCTCAGTGTTTCTTGCCCCAGATGCCAGGTGCCCTCTTGGAAGGCTAAATTTGGATAAATGCCAATGATTCCAAATAGTAGAGAGCAAACACAAAAAATAAGCATGTATGTACATATATACAAACAAATACACCATAATAGATTCCCCCAGCTAGCTATAAGATGGGCAAATACCCTAGGAGCACCACAGAGGGGAAGGCGGGTGGGTAACCCTGACTGCAGATGCATTCCTATCGGACATCTACATTTATGGTAGGTACAAAACTGTACTATGTCCTTCAAGGATGCATCTGCAGTCCTTACAAATGGGTAGAATACCATAGCCAAACTGGGGGAGGTGTAAAAATAAAGTTATGGTGTAGTTAGGATCCCTTGCAAAACAGCAGTGGCAAAACCTGCTCGGGATCTAGAGTATAAAGGTAAATTATAATGCTTGGCAAATGTATGCACGGAGCTCCAAGTAGCAGCCTCTAAAATGTCCTTGGTAGCCACTCCTCATAAGAAGGCTGTGGTAGTGGCTGTAGCCCGTGTAGAGTGAGGCCTGATGTTCTCTGGAGTTTTCTTTCCATGGTAGGAGTAACAAAATCTAATGCAATTTCCTATCCACTTGGAGATTGTCTGTTTTGAAATTGCTTTTCCTTCCCTTCCTGTTACATAGGCTACCAGTAGCTGGTCAGTTTTTTCTATTGCCCTTGGTCCTGTCCAGGTAGTAGCGTAATTGTCTATGTACATCCAAGGTATGCAGCAGTCTTTCTCCCCTGTTCTGTGGGTTGGGGAAGAATGTAGGTAGGTGGATAGCCTGATTTAAAGAAACTCTGGAGACCACCTTAGGCATAAAGGAAGGATTTGTTCTCATGGACACTATCTTGATGGAAGATCAGGAAGGGTTGTACTGCCATTAATGCCTGAAGTTCAGATACCCTTCTTGCTGAAGTGATTGCCAGCAGGAAAGCAGTCTTCCATGATAAGTATTGCAATTCTGCTGTTGCTGCTGGTTCCAAAGGAGGAAGTGTCAATTTTTCTAGCACAAAGTTCAAGTCCCATGCTGGTAATGGTGGCTTCCTAGGAGGCTTTACATTTTTAATTCCTCTCAGAAACTGTCTGAGCAGAGGATGTGAGAAGACAGGAGGATCCAAGTCGTATTCTGCTGAAATAGCTGATGCATGAATCTTGATGGAGGAATAGGACAGGCCTGTGTGGAAGAGCTCTGCCAAGTATTCCAGGATGTTGGCTATGTTTACCAGTGACACATCTTCTCATTTTGCAGTACTCCAAATGAGATATCTTTTCCATTTTGCTGAATATTTTTTTCTTGTTGAGGGTCTGCGAGCCTCAAGGATAATGTCTTTAACCCTTTGGGATAAATTAGGGTTAATTGGTCTTATGCAATGTTCCAGGCAGTCAGCTGCAGAGTTTTCAGGTTTGGATGCAGATTGTTGTAGTTCTGTGTTAACAGCAAGGGAACCAGGGGTAGTGGCCATATTTGTTCCCGAGACATGCTCCTCAGTAATGGGTACCAATGTTGCCTTGGCCAGTCTGGAGCTATCAGAATGATCCTTGGACGGTCCTCTTTGATCTTCAATAGCACCTTGTGCATCAAAGGAAGTGGTGGGAATGCATATGCTGTCAGGTTTTTCCAACTGAAGGATAGGGAGTCCACCTTCCAAGCAAGTGGGTGGTATGTCCTTGTGCAGAATTTCTTTAGCTGGTGATTGCGTGGGGATGCAAATAAGTCTATTTCTGGAAGCCCCCATTTTCTTGTAATGGTTTTGAAGATGTCCGGATGCAGCATCCATTCGTGGGCATCCGTGGTAGTCCTGCTTAATACGTCTGCTAGAATGTTTTCTTTTCCTGGTACAAAAATTGCTTTTAACTGAATGTTGTAGCTCAGGGCCACATTCCAGAGGTCCAGTGCCATTCGGCAAAGAGGATACGAATGTGTGCCTCCCTGTTTGTTGATGTACCACATAACTGTGGTGTTGTCTGTCCTTATCATCAATAGACCTTGTTGGAGAAATGGTCTGAATGCCTGAATTGCCAGTTTTACTGCCAGCATTTCCTTTAGATTTATGTGTAGGTGCAGCTGGTCTTGAGTCCATAAGCCTTGTATGCACTTGTCCAGCATGTATGCCCCCCAACTGAGGTCTGAGGCGTCCGTCGTGATGGTTTGGCTTGGTTGAGTACTGTGGAAGGGCAATCCTGTGTTTGATTGACAAGCCTGAGCCCACCATAGGAATTCTTGCTTCAGGCATGGAATAATTGGAATCTGGGTTTCTAAGCTGTGCTTGTGTTGAGACCATAAATTCCTTAGGTACCACTGTAGTTTTCTCATATGCAGTCTGGCATGAGGAACCAATATTATGCAGGATGCCATGAAGCCCAAGGCTTGCAGTACTTTTCTTGCTGTCAGATGGTTCTGCTTTGTTAATGCCAAGAAGTAAAGAGGTAGCTGCTCCTGTTTTTCTACTGTTAGGAATGCCATTTGCTTTGATGTGTCCAACTCTGCACCCAAAAAGGTTATTCTCTGGGATGGTATCAGTCTTGACTTTTTTATATTGACTGTGTATCCCAGGGCTTGTAGCATGTAAATGACCCTTTGCAAGTCTTCTGCTAGCTTGTTTTTGTTGTCCGCTTGCATCAGGCAGTCGTCCAGGTAGGGGTAGATTTGGATTCCCTGAAGCCTGCAATGAGCAATTACTGATGCCAGGCATTTCGTGAACACTCTGGGCGCAGTAGATAAGCCAAAGGGCAATGCTGAGAATTGATAATGCTCTGATCCTGCAAGAAATCTGAGGTATCTTCTGCAATTTGGTCGTATGGGGCCGTGCAGGTATGCCTCCTTGAGATCTAGAGTTACCAGCCAAGACTCCTTGCCCAGCATGGGAAGAAGCTGCTGTAGAGTCAGCATTTTGAATTTTGGAACAATGAGGAATGTGTTAAAAGCGGACAGGTCGAGTAGGTCTCCATTTGCTCTCTTTTCTTGGTACCAGGAAGAGTCTGGAGTAAAATCCTTTTCCTTGCTCCATAGATGGTACCTTTTCCACAGCTCTCATCTTTAATAATTGGGATATTTGTTTTAGAGCTTCTGCCTTTTTGATTCGGAGGTAGGTTTGGCATTCCTCTCTTCCCTGGTAGAGTATGGAAGTGAAACCTGTAGCCTTGGTCTATTGTCTGTAAAATCCACTTGTCTCTTGTGATGTAATGCCAGTTTATTGAAAATAAGGCTAGCTTCCGCCTAAAGGTGCTTCTAGTTGCTCCCTGGTAGGCGGTGCCAGAGCCAAGTCACTGTGATTGTCCTGTAGTTGTGGTGGTGGCTGTGTCCGCGGCTGTACTTCGCTGGTTGTTACTCTGCCACTGGCGTCCCCTGTAGGCACCCTGGATTGGTTTCTGCCTCTTGAGCGCCTATTCCTGCCCCTCTGAGCTCTGGATGAGTCTGGAAAGGACCAATTCTTGGAGGGCCAATTCCTGCTAAACCTTGGCGGTTGGACCTGTAAGAAATCTTTTACTGTTTGGACAGATTTTGCCTTCTCTTCCATCTTCTTCAGCACCTGTTGTGCAGGAGAGCCAAACAAATTGATCTTATCCATAGGAGCATCTAATAGTTTGGACTTGACATGGTCTGGTAAGGCCTGCTCTTTTAACCATGCATGCCTTCTGATAACTGTGCCAGTCATGGCTGATCTAAAGGAAGCCTCCAGTGCATCATAGCCACATTTTAAGGAATGGTTACTGACTTGCTGAATGTTATGTACCATTTCCTGAACAGATTTTTTGTCTAATGATTCATCAGAGGACAGTTTTTTGGTTAACTGGTCTAGCATAAATTCTTGATACTGGATCATGTGAAATTGACAGTTCAAGGCCCTAGCTGAAAGAGTAGCAGAAGTGTAAACTTTTTTACCCCATCTCTCTAAGGATCTGGATTCCCTTTCTGAGGGGAGGGGATTCTTAGCAGAAGTAGCTGCTACAGCCTTGGGTCCTTGGGAGATAGTCTCGCGATCTGCAAAAGGAGCCTTATACAAATGGTAATGTGTGTCCGGGACCCTGTAGTATCTATCAGGCTTAGCAGGGGGCGGAGATAGAGAATCAGGAGCAGTACAAGCATCATTAAATGCATCATCTACAACAGAAAGAACTGGAGGAATGGCTAAAGGCCTATGTTGTGGTAAATGCAGAAAGGTTCTAAGCCTTTTTCTGGAGTCTGAAAAATCCTGGCCCTGCCACTGAAATTGTTCCCTCATAGCATGCAAGGTTTCCCCAAAGGAAAATTCCTCAGGCGGAGAGGCAGAAGGGATGGACTCTTCAGCATCAGAGTCTTCTTAAGGGGAGAAAGGAGCCTCTGGAGGGTCGGAATCATCTGAATCATCAGAGGAATCATCTGTAGAAAGTAGCTGAGGGGGCTCTGCTCTAGGCCTCTTCTCTGGAGGTGGCTGAGAGGCCCTGTCTGGTTGAGATTGGGATCCCCGGATTAAAGAAATGAGATCCTCTGCTAAACTAAGCATTTGAGAACTAGAGCTGGGCCTGTGAGAGGGGGTCTTAGCAGGCACAGTCTTAGTAGCTTTAGCTGCTTTAGCCCTAGCAAAGGCCTTAATGGACATGGCTGCAGGAGGCCTAGCAGCTCCACGTGCAGGGGTTGAAATATCCAAGGGAATAGTGTCATTTAATTCCTGAGAAACTGCAACAGCAGGTGGGTTTTCTGAAGCCGATTCCACCAGGTTGGAAGAGGCCTCGGTAGAAGGTAAGTTTTCAGCTGAAGGAAGAACCGCTTGCTCGGTTTCAGCTGAAACCGAGACACTCGCGGTTAGCTTAACCGCGGTTTCGGCTGAAGCCGCGGACCGCGAGTGTCGGTCCTTTTCCTTGTGCTTTTTAGACATTTGCGTAGTCGGAGGATCCGACGGCATAATATAAGCAAAATCGGAGCCGAAAAACTCCTTAGCAAATTCAGACCGACGTCTAAGCGTCCGCCGGTTAAAAGAAGCACAGGCTAGACAAGCTGCTACGTCGTGGTCTGGGCCTAGACAGGGTAAGCAGTAAGAGTGGAAATCTTTATGAGGTATTTGTTTCCCACAAGTTAAACAGTTATTCACTTTTTCTGACATCGGCTGAGGCAAGAAAGAGTCCCCAACGGGGTACTTAGCTTTTTAGAAGTCTTCGTAGTAGTATTCGGTAGTAGTAATCTCTGGTTCTGACCAACCGGCACTTGCGAACAGCTTTTGCTTCGGGCGCCACGCGGCAAGAAAGACTGGGGAAAATGGCGTCGGCTAATGCCTTTATACCCGAAGAACTGCAGCTATGACGTCGGGTGAAGTGCGACACCAGCCGAGGCCAGACCCAGACTTTGGAATCCGGCCGACCGAAGGGCTGCCTGACTACAGGACAACCCATTTGTAAGGACTGCAGATGCATCCTTGAAGGACATCTAAGAGAAACCCCCTTCTCATAATATATGATTGTAGGCAATCAGCTGTCACCCGAAAGGGAATAAATGAGCTGTAGGACTCGGGACAAATTGGTCAAGAGGGTGACTGGGGAGCAAGGATGGTGACCATGTACTGGAAGATTTACTAGAAAGCTGAGGGGGGTGGATCATTACACTAGGGTCAGGCACTAGGGATAAAAACACTTTGTATATGCAGACAAACTACTGATACACCACCATCTACTGTGTTTAGAACTTACACATTTCAACATAACATGAATAACTGACTGCAAACAAACAATGACAGGCATTTGAAATTACACAGCAACAGGACCACCATACTTAACCACACAAGAACAGCAGCAAGAAACAAATAGAAGTGCCTTTAGCAGGGGGCCCCAGCATCCTTCATGTAGTGGCCATGCCCCAGCCAACAACTCCGCTACTTTATAGAGTGTGTGTGTGTGTGTGTGTGTGTGTGTGTGTGTGTGTGTGTGTGTGTGTATATATATATATATATATATATATATATATATATATATATATATATATATACACATACATACACAGCAATATTCCCCATCCCTAATTGTACTACAGCCTCACACAATTCCCTGCACATTAACATAACTAAAGATACACTGAAGCTATTCATAATCTTCTACATTTATAAAGCCTTTTCTGATTCTCATTTCATAAAGCTACAACACTCCTTTTTTGTCAAGTCCTTTCTCCTTAGGAAATATTAAATATGTAAGGATGCACTACAACCAATACAGTATTCCTTACATGTCAGATATCCTGTCAAGGATAGCCTAATGTATGGCCTGCATACCAAAGCCTTTACATCATCAGAGCGACGTACATCATGCGTATGCTCTCCGTGCAGGCAAAGGGCACAAAGGTGCTATACAAATGCTCAAGCCTCAGATCTGAAGTGCCTAGAGCAATCCCAGAAAAAAGGACATGTACATCCAGAAAAAAAAAAAAGAAGAGAAAGGAAAAGGGCAAAAAACAGCCTCCCCCAGTCAAAAAAGTAATCCCTACAAGAAAAAATCCACAAAATCCACAAAATCCACAATAATCCACAAAATCCACAATAATCCACAAAAATTCTGGGCAGGCTTAAACAAGCTCCTGCACCCAGGCCAGGCAGCCACCCCCACTCCAACAACTTGCAAACAACAGTGCCCTGTAAACATTGCTAACACATTCAATAGTTTCTTCACAGAAACTATACAATTCCTGGCCACACAATTCAAACAAACAACCAGCCCACTCCACTACCCATGCCAGCAGAATACTACAACTACATCAGATCATCTATTTACCTTCGATCCAGTACCCATATCCTTTATAACATCTCTTCTTAAAAAACTAAAACCCACTAAGCTAGCAGCTGACCTTCTCCCAGCTGAGTTTCTGCAAAAAGCAGCTGAGGCCATTTCCTATCCCGTCTCCATAATCATAAACCGTACCTTGTCAGAAGCCTTCATCCCCTCCATATGGAAAATGTCCCACATTATTCCTCTCCATAAAGGTGGTAGCTCACTAGAGCTAACCAACTACAGACCTATAGCTATACTCTCACCCCTGGCCAAAATTATGGAAAAGTGTGTCCACAGACAACTGATGGAACACCTCACCAAAAATAAAATTCTAGCTAACTCCCAACATGGCTTCAGGCCAAATCACAGTACCACATCAGCCCTACTATCCTTTTCTAATACCATCAATAACTTCAGAAACAATAATAAACTATCATCTGCTCTTTTCTTAGACCTCTCCAAGGCCTTTGATATGGTGAACCACATTCAACTCCTCCATACATTAAAAACTATCACTCAGCAATTCCACGCTGAAATGGTTCCAATCCTACCTGTCCAATAGGCAACAGGCTGTTCTATGGCAGGACAAATTATCTACATGCCTACCTGTTACACTTGGAATTCCCCAAGGATCTATTCTTGGCCCTCTTCTCTTCACCATCTTTGTTAATGACCTGCCCACAATCAGCCCCCATGCCACATGCATTCAATATGCAGATGATTCGACTATCATCAGCACTGCCTCCAACCTGGCAGACCTCACTGCTTCAACCCAAGACACCTTCAACCTAATAGAAAATGGTTCTCAAGTCGACAACTAGTTCTCAACCCCAACAAAACAAAACTACTTACTTTCTCACCCACTAACAAGACTCTTCCCCCCACCTTCTCTATTACATCCTCCAATGGAATCACTATATCACCAGAAGCTCACACAAAGCTATTAGGTGTTACCATTGATAACTCCTTAAATTTGACACCCATTTCAATCTTACCATCAAAACCGTCAATAAAAAGCTTGGCTCGCTCTATAAAGTAAAACACTTTCTCACTCCTCACGCTAAAATTACAATTGCCAGCACACACCTACTATCAACTCTTTTCTATGCCTCCCCTCTTTACAAACCTAAACAAGACAACCCTTAACAAACTTGCTTCTTGTTACAATCACATAGCTAGATTTGCCACAAATTCCACCTTTAGAATGCACCACTGCACTAACTTGAAGCAACTAGGGTGGTTAGAGTTTTCCAGCCAACTCCATTTCAACCAACTCAAAGCGGCTCACCAGATACTGTATCACCCAGAGAAAACACCAGCTCTGAAAAACATCATTCACCCCTATATTAACCTGCAATCTTTACGGTCCTCCAATAAGATCTTAGCTCAAACTACCAAAGCCAATAATTCTGCTGGGGATTCTCTATTCTCAAACTTTGTAGGTAAAATGTGGAAGTCCTGCCGACCATGCTCACCTCAGAACCCTCACTCCTACAATTCAAAAAAAAGCTTAAACCCCATCTCAATACTCTCTGGCAATGTCCCTGTTCCAAACCTGATTAACCACTATCATTTACCCTTCTCTTACCTCACTATCCTTAACAGCTTTTAACAAGGCGCCTTTGTAACTGACCTATGTTTTTTTTTATATGCTGCTGTTGTTTTTTTTTTCCCCAAGATGTGATGCATCTTTATATTGTATTTAGAACTCAACTATCTTCCTTTTTTTGCATTAACAATGTTCATATGTCTGTTATGTACTTGGAGCTTTTCTCCCCGGGCCTCCGCTGAAAATGGACATGTATCCAGTCGGACTCTCCCGGTTAACAAATGTAAAATAAATAAATAAATAAATAAAAATAAAGAAGGGGAGGCAGGAGGGAGGGACTGAATACTACAAAGCAGGACATTTGCCGTTATGGTTAAGATCTTACATAACCATACTATTTCCTTCCTTATCTTTGTTGCACTATTCCTTACATGTGGGAGATTACAAAAGCTATTGTAAGTAATGGGAAAAGGAAGGTAAGCAACACTTTCCACAAACCCATGAAGGATGGGCAAGGCAAACCCTGGCCTGGCTTTGGAAATAACATCCAACTTAAAATGATTAGTAAAAGTACAAACACAGGACAAAGTTGCAGCTTCTAGAATGGATCTTGTACCCAGACTTTTGAAAAAAGCTCCAGAATAGGCAAATACCCAAGTAGGAAGAGGTCTAACTGAAGCAGAAAGCTGCTTACCACGAAAAGAATAGCAAAAGGAAATGGTCTTAGAAATCCAAGAGGAAATGGTTTGCTTAGAAACAGCCAAACCCAATGTCCTGAAACTAAAAGAAACAAAAAGCTGCTCAGATCTTCTGAAGGTTTTCATTTTGTCCAAATAATACCTAACCGGTCTGTGTAAATCCAAGGTGTGAAGCACCTTCTCACTAGCACACTGCTGAGAAGGAAAAAAGGAAAGGAGTTGAACAGACTAAAAGACAAGTTTGGGTGCAAAGCCCTTCACAGCCTGCCTGCCAGCAGACAGAGGGAGGCTGAGCTCTGAAAGGGCAAGCCTATGAATAACAAAAAATAAATGCCCACATCCTGGAATAAAAAACACAGCAAAAAACAAGGGGGATGGAGGGAGGGAACAAGTACTGTAGCAGTGATCATTAGAGCATCTACTGTTACGTAAGTTTAACTTGTACAACTGTACTTTTTCTTCATATTGATCACTAGTGCAGTAGCCTTAGCTATATGGGTAGATTCCATAGCTAACTATAACTGGGAGGTGGAATGACAAGGGTTCAGGAGCCCCTGGCGAATGGTCCTAGCAAGCCATGATCTAGACCTAGAGAAGGAATTCAGTTTATAGTGTTTTGTAAAAGAATGTACAGAGGAACAAGTAACGTCTTCTAGAATACATACAGAAGCCAATGCTTTCCAAAAAGCTATGATCCTTGTAGAATGGGCCTTGACCCTGCCTGGAACAGATTTGTCATGGTGACTATAATGAAAGGTAATAGCATTAGACAACCATTAAGAAATAGTCTTTTTTGACACCAGTTGTCCCTTTTTCTTACCTTCACAAGGAATTAACAATTGATCTGAAAGATTTAGTTCTATCAAAATAGTACCAAAGTTGTCTGTGCACATCCAAGGTATGAAGTATCCTTCCTCCCTCATTTTTAGGTTCAGGAAAGAAAAAGGGGAGATGGACAGTTTTGACTTAAAGAAAACTCTGATACCATTTTAGGTATAAAAGGAGGGATTGATTCTCAAAGAAAGGCAGTTTAGTGGCAAAACACACTGCAAAAACTGTATAGCTGACATAAATGAGTGTAAAGACAGTATTAAAGTTGTTTCTGTGTTATTTGAATTTAGATTTCAGTGCTAATGTAGACAGGCTACAAGATACCAGTGTGTCTGAATTAGGCTGTAGTTTTTGCAAAATTGTTTACTTAAAATAAGTGCGAGTTTAAAGACTTGACAGACAAAAGGTCTCTGACATTTATTAAAGAGCATATATGCCAAGCAAGTTTTAAAACTTCACATTTCCTTTTAGTAAGTAGATGTCTACACAACTAAAATTAAAGACAGCTTGAAAAAAATTCTTAAGGTGCCAGTCAGAAATCGGTTTGCTGTTAAATGTATACTGAGCTTTGAGAGGACGAGGCAATGGCTCCACTTTGGCACCTTTTCTTTCTGCACTTCCCCTTAACACTTGTATGAATCCACATACTTTCACATATGTGCCTTCAGAGACTTGTCTCTGCTAAAAAAAAAAAAAAGTCTTTAGTTAAGATACATAAAGAAAGAAGTTTCCAAAACCTTGAAAAGCACAAAAAATACTAGGGATACTGCTGCATACCACATGGTTTCCTGGCAAATGTTACACAGGTAGCTCAAGAACTAAGCTGCATGACCCACTTTTTGGGCTTTGGTAGTCAGATATCTGCCAATATGCTTCACACACCTCACCAAATATATGTACACAAATTCAGTACAAAGAACTATGCTCAACAGTATAAAGCAGCCCACCTTCCACTGGAAGAATCGTAAGCTGAATCCCTTCTTTTACAGAGTAATGATCCTGACATCCTGGCACGGAGGACATGCCCACATTACCGCCATTTTGCATTAGTACATGGCTTCATCTTAAACCAGTCTCCTCTTAGCCTCCTTTATATTAAACACTGAGGCTGGTGTTTATGAATTTTCTAGACTGCCCATGACCAAAGTAAAGACCATTAATTTCACTTTTAACTAATGGCAACATTTGTTTAATATTCTAGTTTCTACAACATGCTCTCTGAACCATTTAAAAAGATTGTTCCTGGTAATGAACTTGTATTTGTGCATTTAGAACATCTCATTAAAGTAAGTGTTTTCACCTACCACATTTCTCCATTTCAACACTTTTTTTTAAATTTGTTGACCATGCCGGCTGTCAATCTTAAGTTATGTTTTTTTTTTTTCAAAGCAAGACGTGTTTATGGTAAACTGCAAAGATATTGTGTTCTGCAGCATGAGGCTGCTGCACAGTTTGACCTGGTGCAAACATAAAGCACAATATCTACCTTTCCTCTGTGTGAAGTGTGCAGATGCTTCCTTCATTGTTACATCTTCTAGATTCATGGGTTCTAGAGGGGGCATTTTAAACCTAGATATACTTCCCCGAACAGTATGCCACGTTTTAAAACACCAGGGTAATTTTAAATGTTAGCTACAATCTCAAACACAGATAGCAAAGCATTTACAGGCTGCCTCTGTCAATAAAAAACAGAATTTTTTTCTTTAGTTATGAATCGGCTTTAAAGAAAAGCTTAGCAGTGCTATTTGCTTCCAGATTTGTATGGGTGAGGGAAACTGCTATGCAGCAAATAAAACAGTCACTGATTGTGTAATTGGAAAAGTCGCTTTAAGGAATCACTAAGATACCCAAGGATTTCTGCTGTACATGAACTGGTGGTTATAGTAAAAGCTGAATGCAGTATGTGGGAAGATATGTTGTTACTGCATACTTGCACTGGTAGAGTCTGTTTCACAGTGTAAGCCTGCACTCTGTTTGACAAGCTGACTTAATTCTGAGTCTCTACAAAAAGAAACTGTTATCACATTTTCACCTGTATTACTTAATTTTTATTTATCATTTGTTAACAGGGGCATGGGTTGGTCCACACAGCGTTCTTGGCCACAGTCTACACCCCCAAGAAAAAGACATTAATACAGGGACAATCTACTCTAGCCAATCAACCAGCACATTTTTGTAAAGTGGAATGAAACTACAGTACTCGGAAAACCCACACAAAAATGGGGAGAACATGCAAACAGCATAAGCTGTGCTTAGGAATGCCCACTAGGGGTCACCATTCTTTTCCCTTTCTGAAAGCTCCTCTAACGACTGCCTCTATCAACTGCCCTATAAACATTTCTTCACACACACACACACACACACACACACACACACACACACACACACACACACACACACACACACAGTTTACCACCTATTCCAATCACTCTAATTTCTATAGAAAGTCACTTCTCTGAAGCAAACCCATATCTCATCCACAAGGGTTTCACTGTCCACACCTTGGTAATATACAGAGTATTCAGACAGGCTCTATCTGCTACGTGCTATGATTCCATGGTGAAATTGAAAAAGCCCACAGTACACAAATTCTCAAACCAAATTCAGCACAGCTTCCATCACTATTTCCACTGCTCAGTTCTGACTCACTGGTCTGTAGTCATCTGTGCTCAGTTGCTGTACTCTGTCACCACTTCTACATGCTTCCAGTGCATCAAAACAAACCCTTTGATAAGGGACTTACTGGACATGACTATGAGAGGTCTAAACTAGTACACCAGCAGTCTTCTTCATAAGTGAAAGGTGACTGGGTTTTTGTGCTTCATCGGTTCATAGGCAAGTACTAGGCAATCAGTTCACAGACCATTACAAGCCTAGCCACCCCCCATTCAAAAGTTCCCTCCATACTCAAAGAAGGCATATACAACATAGACTGGGAGGCTGCATATCAAATTTTACCTAGGTTTACCTTGAAGGTGGCGAGGGTGCTGCTCTGTTTGAAATACAACAGAAGTTTGTTCCACAGTAAGGGATACAAATATATTGCACCAATGTGTCTTACTTATTTGCTGATGAAGGTTTAGTTCCTTTAACCTGATTTTGGTTTTCCTTCAACATTTGTTTTAAGAAAGAACAGGAGGTCAAAGATGGCTGAATCTTTCATGACTCAAAAGACTAGATAGTTCTTCATGGAAGCTGCCAATCTGTCCTGATAACCAATTTTTTTGAGACCACTGACGTTTTCAATTAGGATTCTCTAATGTCTATCAAGTTGAGTGATATGTTTAGACCCAATCATCATTCATTCATCAGCCCCCTTTTTCCCATTTTTTCTACATGGGGTCAGGGTATCCTGTTAACTGTTGCCAACTCTCTCGATTCAGTGCCACATTTCTGCCATCTTCAACACTCATGCCTGATTGTCGCAGATCTTCTTTCACACAATCCATCCACCTCTTTGCTGGATGCCCTCGCTTCCTCTTACCTTCTTCCTGTCTGTCCCAAATCTTCCTCACCAGACCGGCTTCTGCTTTTCTCTTCCTCACCAGACCGGCTTCTGCTTTTCTACACATGTGCCCAAACTAGCATAATCTGTTCTCATTTATCTTTTCTGCAATTGGAGATACTTTGGCTTCTGCTCTTATGTCATCATTGCTTCGTCTGTCCCACAGTATGCATCCTTCCACCTTTCTCAGGCACTTCATTTCCATCACCTCTAGCTTCTTCAACTGTTCTGCCTTTAATGCCCAGGTTTCTGTACCATACAGTAGTACTGGTCGCACCACTGTCTTGTACACCTTCCTTTTCAGCTTATTTGACATTCTTCTGTCATAGACTACACCTGATACTCTATGCCACTTGGCTGCAACCCCTCTGATTCTAGCTCTGACATCTTCATTCAGACTACCCTTCTCCTGAACCACCCCTTCCAGATACTTGAAGCTGTTTACCTGTTCCACCATCTTCCCTTCTAACTATATTCTCAGCTTCTTCCGATCTCCCCAATTTGCTGCCATTACCACCATCTAATCTGTGCTTAGTTTCATCCCATGTGCCTTCAGATTTGCATTCCATTCTCCTATCCTTTGCTGAAGTTCTAGCTCAAAGTCTGCCTGTACTGCCACATCATCTGCACACAGCAGCTTTGTTGATCTGTCCTCTCCAACCTGTTTGCTAATGTAGTCCATCACCAGTATGAACAGCAGTGGACTCAGAGATGAACCCTGATGTACACCTGCTCCCACTGGGAACCCCTCTGTGAGGCAGAACACTACTTGTACTGGAGTCACTGGGTCCTTGTACATTAGCCTGCACTAATTCTACCAATATTTCTGGGACTTCAAACCACCACAGTACTTGCCCAGATTAGCTTTCTTGGGACCTTGTCATATGCCTTCTCCAAGACAAGGAATGCCCAGTTGGACTCTCTCCTAATTTCTAGCTTCTTCTCAAGTATCTGTCTCAATGCAAACATTGGGTCAGCTGTGCTGCATCCTGATTGGAACCCAAAATGTTCATCTCCCATCTTACATTCTACTACTCTGCGTATCTGTTTATCAATCACTCTCTCCAGAACTTTCATGCAGTGTGGTAGGAGTCTGATCCCTCTGTACTGCCTACAGTTGTGGATGCCCCCTTTGTTCTTGTATACTGGCACAAGTATGCTTATTCTCCAGTCACCTGGGATACGCCTTTTTCTCCACACTGCTATTAGTACCCTAAGGAGCCATTTCTCCCCTATCTCGCCCAGCATCTTTATCATATCTGCTGTCGCCTCATCTGAGTCTGCTGTTTTCCCAGACTTCATCTTCCTTAGTGCTGTTCTTACTTCTTCTAAGGTGGGCTCCTCTTCTTCTCTAATTGTAAGCTGTTTCTGTTCTTCACTCAGAAGCTGCTGGAAATACTCCTTCCATCTGCCTTTGATGTCCTGTGGACTGGTAAGCAGGTTGTTGCTGGCATCCCTTACGAAGGGTGTCTGACTATCTTCTTTATCTTTCTGTCATTGTCTTGCAACCTGATATAGTTTCTTTGTGCCCCTTACTGAGTCACTTTCCAGAAGTTGGTAGAGTGCCTCCAATGCCCCTATTCTTTGCTATCGCAACTTTCTTCTTAGCTTCTTTGTTGGCCAACAAGTAGTCCTTCCTAGCCTGGTAGTCCTTCCTAGCCTGGTCAGTCTTTTCTATCTCCATTTCTTCCTGCACTCCTCCTTTCTTTTGATGACTTCCTGGACTTCTGCATTCCACCACCAGCTTTCCTTATGTACCTTATTTCCATACCTAGCTCAGCCACATATCTTTTCTGTAGTCCTAACACATGCTGTTTTAGGCACTGCCACTCATCTTCAACTCCAGCTATTTCCTCCTCTTCTTGGGGTGCTAGAGCCCTGAGTAATTCCTTGAACTGCTGTACTTTCTCTCCAGTCAACTTCCAGGTCTTCAGCCTGGTCTCTGTTGACCTTAGAGCCTTCTCTGACCACTGCTTGCAGCTGACTGTGGCAACTAATGGTTTATGCTGTGGGCCGACTGTTTTACTGGGGATGACTTAGCAATAACGGCTTCTACCCCAGTCCCTTTTCCTTACTAGGAGGAAGTCTACCAGAGTTGCATGCTGGCTACTCTTGTATGTGATCTTGTGACCGTCTCTCTTTCTGAACCATGTGTTGGCTACTATCGAGCCATTTGCCAGATAAAATTCTAGAATGTTTTTTCTTCTTTATTCCTGTAACCCCACCCATGTGGATGCAGGCAGTCCTCATATCCTGTTCTGTCTGTCCAGATATGTGCATTCAAGTAACTCATTATCAACACCAATTCATGTTGTCCTGCGTTATCCAACAGGTACTGCAACTGCTGTCTGAATGCATTCTTTTCCTGACTATCACAACCCTGCTGTGGGGCATATGCTGATATTATGAATACTGCCCCGTCATTACACTGGAGTCTGATTGCCATGAGTTTTGTCATTAATTCTGATGTAATCCCTCACTTCCTTCTGAAGCCTCTCTCTCACCACAATTCCTACACCATTTCTAGCCTGTCCCCAACCTGAGTGGTAAAATCTGGATCCCAAGCCAAGTGGCTTTGCTGCACTGCCCTTCCATTTCATCACCTGGATACATAGGATGTCCAGCCTCCTACGTATCATCATGTCATCCACTTCCAAGCTGCATCCCGTCCATGAACATACATTAAGCGTAGCAATTCCCAGTTCATGTTTGGCAGATGGGTTGGTTTTACATCCAGCGTTTGCTCATCAGAGCTATCC
>NC_056728.1:1308798957-1308821457 GCF_019279795.1 Protopterus annectens | reverse complement strand
TTTAGTACTGCCAAGCCAAATAAGAAATAACAAGCACAGATGCACGCTTCCCCGTAGACTCGAGCTCAGCATGTTAATTTATTATTGACTGAACTATAGGAATGGTGCAATAAAAATGAAATGTGGCTGCAGGAATTCTTCTCCAAAAGAAAGCGTGCGCTTGTGGTACATCTACAAATGCCAATACATACTTTTCACAGTTGCCAAAAGAAAGACAGCAACACAGCCCAAAGCCCAAGCCTGGACCTAAAACATCAACTGAAAGGTAAGAGGATTCGTAATTTAAAGCAAGGAAAACATATTAAACTGAAAGAATGTGTTTTTATTAAGAAACTTGTATGTTTATATTTTTGCAGCTTCCCAGGACTATCATCATACCATATATTTTTCTTTTTAGGTGGTAAAGTACTTTTTTATTTAACGCCTGGATTGCTTACACTTCAAAACCTACGCTTGAAGAAAGTGAGGATTTTTTTCCTGTAGCGTGATCAACAGCTACTTCTCATTTCCCTCACCCCATCGTTCTGCTGCCCAATATCTACATGATGCTTAGGGACAATGTTTGCTCATAACATTGCATAAACAGTAATAGTTTTCCAATGTTTACGTGGCATCACCCGACATTACCCTTTATCAATGGTATCTTGCTTAAGAACAGCTACATCTTTTCGGATCACAAAAAGCTACATTTTTTTATTACAGTTCTCATTGCTCCCATTTTGTTATACTTAGGTAATCATTCACTTTTTGTTCAAGGTTAGGGAAGCCTACTTCACAGTAAAGCAGAGGGGGTGTCAAGCCATCACAAGATGCAGATATTCATTCACAGACACTGTCCTTTAGGACTCATCAGGAAACCAGACCCCTGCCTGGCAACTTCCCACATGGGCTCATGAAAGACATGCTGAAAGCACCCCAACTGAGAACGGACTCATTGGCCAAGCCCTGTGAGAGAGCAACACTAACCAGGTACCAGATCCAGATATATTCCATTAAAGTAGGTATGACCTACACTCAAGCCTTCTTCATGGTCCCCATGAACTCATCCTTGAGACCTCAAGGAGCAGGTCTCTCAAATTTTTGGGAAATGGATCCTAGTGACAGAAGAGAAACAGAGGCAATCATCCTGCAAAGCCCAGTCACTTACACTGTCAGAGGGAATTTTTAATTAAACATGTCAGTCATATCAGCGAGCAAAGCCTCACACCACACATCTGGCCTTTCTCAAACTCTCTTCCAGAGACTGAAGCCTTACTTGTGGAGACATGGTCTCCTCAGGTTGTACATGCAGCAAGCAATCCCAGACCCTCTCAGGATATGAGTATACAAGAGCTAGCAAAAAAAGGCATCACTTTATCTCACACAACTGACCCTTCCTGAAACCCAGTTCTGGCCATACAGATGAAAGTTTTGACTGAGTGACTGAGCTGGCCACAGGCATACAGATACACTTCCCAGGCAGGTAGGTGAAAGAACTCTGACCCCCGCCCAAAAAATAAAACAGGATAAAAAAATGTCAGAGAAAGCTTTTTAACAATACAGACAATTTTGTTTGATCAGCTGGTCACATCATATGTATTTCAGTGAACTAGCCATCAACCATGGGATTGAACACCTTTCACTGGAAGCCACTGTTCTAAAGATATGCAGACTATACACCATTCTCTCCATCTCCTGTTTTACAGCCAGAGATACTAGATGTGAAATTAAAACTGCATACTGCACCAGTCCCAGTTATTTAACAACCAGGTTCTGCATCAGCAGTAGAAGCTCCTCAAGTCCAGAAAGTAATCATCATCATGGAAACACTGTAAATATAAACACCTTTAAAGCAATGCACCCTTCCCCACACACCTGCACCACTTACATTAACTCCAATATAGGTGTACACTTGAGTAGGAGGAATATTCCAAGACTGTTCAACCTCAATTATAATCTAGTACAGTGATGGCGAACCTTGTGTGGCAGGAGCTTTTGACACCCCAAATCCAAAATAATTCAGTGCACTTCACATGAGCAATGAATGCAAAAGCAGCGTCTTTGGTAACTCGAGTGTTGGTGATTGCTAACATGTCACCCAAACGGGGCATGTGTCATCTTTGACAAGTGCGTCATAGGTACACCATCACTGACAGTACTTCTGAAGTCAGCAATCACCATCCTTAGAACATCAACAAGCACCTTAGAACTTAACTCCCAGGCTACAGCTCATGTTCAAAAGCTTTCACTTGAACTTCACATCTGTAAGCTTTACTCTCGGAATGAAAGCTTTCCATAAATAACTGCTTCTACTGATTAATGGACCCATTTGCAATTGTTGTCCAATGTTTTACATGTCAACTGAATTTGTGACACCCCCAAGCCCATATTTCCCTCTTTTTTTTTTTTTTTTTTTAACTTTACATACTCATAGCCAGACCAGTGACATAGTTCATACTGTCTGCCTACTAAGTGGTAATCCAAGCTTAACTAGCAGCCTGCATGCTGGAAGGCTTAACGGGTGGTGGGACAAAACATTGATGGATGGCTTACTTCTTCCTGGCAAGGAGAACGTACAAAGCTCTGCACCATGGCTATACTAAAGGAAGCAGGAAGATTGGAGGGGGGGCAGCATGCTGCCTTGCTAATTGTAACATTCAAACATAGCTGCTGCAAGTCACATCATTGGAAACACTTGTATGCTTGGGTTAATCACTTGCTGTGTGCTCAAAATTTGAAGTACCATGCACGTTTAATGAACTGCACATACAATTTATATCTTAGTAGGTCATACACTGCTTTGTCACAGGTGCTGCTGTGCAAACTCCAAGGTCGTGAGAGTTTGAGAAAGCACAAGACGAAGCTCAGAGCCCAGATGTCAAAATAACGCAATTTATTATGAGCAAAAGTAACAGCAAAGCTTTCAAGTCAATACAACTCTTTTTCAGTGCTTGATATGCAATAATGCTGTCTGAATGCATCTTTTATCTAAAAAAACAGCATTAATATTTTAATTGATTCAAAAGCTTTGCTGCTATTTTGTTCTTAATAAATTGTGTTATTTTGATGGTTAGGCTCTGAGCTTCATCTTGCGTTTTCCACATTGGTTTGCCTTTCTGGAATCCATTTAGTCACCAGGAATGGTTTGTTTTGTTTAGTTTGAGAAAGCAAAAGAGTGGACTTCTCAGTTTTACCCGACTTTTTTAATTTTGTATTTTTTTTGTATTCCTCCAAGCATGAAAGGAGGAATTCATTCCTCCTCAACTTAAGAGACAGTGTACAAAGAAATATGGGGTATAGGGGTACAGCCCCAGTAATGGGGGAATACAGAAGGTACTTTTGTACTATATGTGCATTCAGATATGCTATCGTAGTGTTCTAGACCTAGGCGACTCTCTCTCTGATGCCCTCCCTGCAAGAGGAATAAAGACGCCTTGTTGAAGTTCCAATAAGTTTATTCAGTTAAGTAGGTAGTAAAACAAGAATATTTGTTCATCTTAGTATGGCCAAACTAAGTTTAATGCCACTGGTTGTCAAAAAGCAATTACTAGAACATGGAAATCAAAATCTAAATCAGATGTCAGTGAAGTGCTTGAAATTGTAAAGGGGATAACAGAACTGGAGCTGGAATCTTTAGAAAGGGGAAGGCACACATTACATACAAGTACATAGAATTTACTCTTAGGATCATAGGAGGTTAGTAGGCTAGCGGCCCTGGGGCCCTTACAAGCCTAGCCAAGAGTTTACCCCCAAAAAAGAAACCGCAGTCAGCACCTGTCACCCCCGTCAATGAGGGACACAGGTGGAACCCAGGGACAAATTTGTGGTTTCCCATCCACCCATCAAGGTTGTGCTTGAAGAAGGTCAGCAAGGTACTCTGTTTGACATGTATGGGAAGTCTATTCCAGAGACGGGGCAGCCTCAGGGAGACAAACCTGTCTCTCCAGCAGGTTTTGTTAATGTTGCATATTAGATTCAGATCTTTCAAGTGGGTAATGCGTGAGGAGTCAGACTTATGGATATGGAGCATCTGTAGTAGGGCAGGGTCAAAGAGTGCCTTGTAGGCGAGACACAGACAACCCCTGAGCAATCTGTATGATACCGAGCAGAGTGATAGTGAACTCAGCCTGTCCGTACAGGACAGGTGTTGGAGGCCATGGATTCTCTTTGAGAGGTATTTCTGTGGCCTTTCCAGTTGGTGCAGATGTTTGTAGAGGTACATACCAAAAGGGGTGTTATACTCAATTACTGGTCTAATAAGGGAGGAGTATAGAGAGGTAATAACCTCTTTTTTATTTTACATTTGTTTACTGGGAAGGTCCCACTGGACAGAGCTGTCATTTTTTCAGCGGAGGCCCAAGGAGAAAAGCTCCAGAACAATTGCCAAAATACTATACACAAGATACTTACACATTCAGTTGTAAAAATATAGCAGACAACAACATATGACTGCATAAGATATTTACATAAGCATAGTGGTTTAGATATGCTATTAAAAGTATAGCAGGTAGTAACATTTGATTGTTGTTCACACAGTATGTTTAGTAGAGAATCTTGGAAGATGTACTGAAGATAAGACAAGAAAGGAAAAACTAAAAAAAGGAGGAGAATATAGACAAGTTCATATGAGATGCAGTGACATTTTAAGGGAAAGCTTTTCAACTTAGTCTAGGGGAGAGTTAGTGGATGTTGATGGGGCAGTGGGGAGTAGGCAGCAGTGACTTGGTAAGTTACGTGTGATAATATATAGTGCATCCGTGGAAGATTTTAAAGAGGAGGTTGGATAGTGGATAGGGGAAAGGAGTTAGAATATATGTCAGCCAGGTGCTAGGCAGTTGCATGTCCAGGAGTTGTTTAGGTGGGAAATAAGGTGTTTTTTTGAGGATGGTTTTATTAGCCTATACCCCGATTTGTATTGGTAGGGAGCTCCAGGTCTTGGCAATGTTGCTAGAATACAGGGAGTCAACAGAGCTGTAATGGCTTTTAGAGATTGCGATTAGTGCCTTTTTAGTGGATCTAAGTTCTCGGTTATTGGAGTACAGGGTGATCAGGTCTGGTAAGGCTGGAATTTTGTTAGGTTGGTACAGTATCTGGTGAGCTAGAAGAAGTTGGTTTAGAGCTAAGGTGTTAGGGAGTTCAAGCCAGGAAAGCTGTTTAAGGGCCTGACAGTGGTGGGTGCGGTAGGTGGAGTTTGTGGCGAATTTTGCTATTTTGTTGTAGCAAAAGGATAGCTTGTTTAAATCACTCTTGTTTCAATTAATTAGGACAGGAGAAGCATACAGTAAGGTAGACAGAAGCTGGGTATGAGCTAGGGTAACTTTACTGTTGCTGGTTAGGAAGTTTTTACTTCTGTAGAGAGTACCTAGTTTTCTGCTGATTTTGGTTATTGTATAAGCTATGTGTTTGCCAAATTTCATATTATTGCCAATAACGAACCCTAGTAATTTGGTTTGTGTGACAGGGTAGATGGGGATATTATCTAATGCAGAAATAGAGTACAGGGGAGTAGGTGCTGCTGCTTTGGAAGGGTGAAAGAGCATAATTTGGGTCTTTTTAGGATTTAGTACTAGCTGGGAGTTTGTTAGCCAGGTTTAGATGGATATAAAGGCTTCTTGGGTCTTGATTTGATGTTGTTGGAGGGTGGGGGCAGAGCAGATTAAGGTGGAGTCATCAGCGTATTGAACCAGGTTTGCTAGAGGGGTGGCTTTGTGAAGATTATTTATAAATATAGTGAAAAGTAGAGGTCCTAGGATTGATCCATGAGGTACTTCTAGTTTTACAGGAAGTAGGGGGGAGGGGGAGTTTTTCCACTGAACAGCTTGTTGGCGTTGGGAGAGAGAATCCTGAAACCATAATAGAGTGGGGGTAGTTAGTTTTAATTCTGTGAGTGATGTTATTAGTCTTGTATGGGAGACTGTATCAAACGCCTTTGCAAAATCAAGGAAAACTGCAGACACTAGTTAGCCGTTGTTGCGTTGATATTTACTAGGTTACTAAAATGGATGAGTGCAGTGGTAGTGCTATGGTATGGGCGGAATCTGTGTTGAGTTTCGGCAAGAAGATTTTGGAGAGATGTGTTAGGACCTGGGTGTGGATACATTTTTCCATTATTTTAGCCAGTGGGGAAAGTATAGCTATAGGGTGGTAATTTGTTAGGTCAGTGGAGTTGCCCCCTTTGTGAATTGGTACAATGTAGGAGATTTTCCAAAGAAGTGGCACCTTTTGTTATGAGATTGATCTGTTAATGATTATAGAGACTGAGTAGGAAATGGCTTTGGCTGCTATTTGTAGGAATTTGGCAGGTAGTTTGTCTACCGCTAAGGTGGTGGGTTTAAGTTTGGTTAGGTGTCTATAGATAGTATAAGTTGGTACAGGTTGAAGGGTGAAGGAGTTAACGTTACTTGATGGGTTATATAGTATAGTGGGGGTTGAGGAGTGGGGGTCTGTTGACAGCTTTAATATAGAGTTGGTAAAGTATTCATTGAATTGTGTGGCTGTGTTTGTAGAGGTGGTGTCTATGTTTGGATGAGGAGTTGGTGACTTACCTTGTTAGAGAATACTGTTTATAGAGCCCAGAACTTTTGTGGGTTGGTATGCTTAGTTTCAACTTCACTACAGTATTTTTGTTTATCTAATCTGATTTGCTTTTTTACAGTGTTTCTCAGTTGTAAGAATGTTAGCCTATTAGGAGTAGTTCTGCGCCAGGTGTCCCATGCTTTGTCCCTTTGTTTCATAAGTTGCCTAGTGCTCTTTGTAAGCTATGGGGCATAGATGGTTTTAGTGCGGATGTCTTGATTGGTCAAGTTGGTTGAGAAGGCTTAAGAAGATAGTGTTGAAATACTAAACTGCTTCATCTAAAGGAAGTGTTAAAAGAGGGAACCAGTTAGAGTGTTTAAGGGTTGTATTAAGGTAGTCAGCCCTGAAGTATTTAGTGCAACTGATGTGTTTAAGAGCTAGTTCTAGTGAGTTTAGTTTGGTCTCTGATGAAGAAGGTTGGGAGGTGGTCGCTTAGAATGTTGGGTAGTGTACCAGAATTATGAGTGGAAGACAGGCGATTGATGAGAATCCAGTCTAGTATAGATTCTTTTTTGAGGTTTTGTCTACCCTAGTAGAGGTTTGTATAAGCTGTGAGAATCCATAAAGGTCAATATGATTTGAGGGGTGGGGTGATTTATGCAATCCCTTTACTTATGAGCTGAACCAAGTAAAACCACTGAAGAAATGGAAGGGCTTATTACCAACTGGCACCTTTACAAAAGAAGGAACTGAACTGCCAGATGGCACTGGAGATCTACCCATAAGGTAATCAGATATTGGTCATAATTAATAGGCCAAGAGGGCTGCTCACCTGGGAGCAAGTAAGGGGGGAATTTAAATTAGAAGAGGATTACAATATGAAAGACGCTTCTATCATAGATATCATGTTCTCCCCCAGGGGAGAGAGAACCTCAGCAACTGAATGGGTAAGGGAGAATAAGTAAAAAAAATATATATAATCAAAGGCAAATAAAAAGACTATACACCTCAAGTCAAAAGAAATACACAAGTAAAGAAAATGGTGGCAAAGATTTTTGAATAATTTGTGGGCCGATATACATCAGCACACAATGACTTGGATTTCTGAAGACAGACACTAAATCTAAGAAGTATACAATATTCTGTTGGAAATGCCAACATATCTTTTATTATACACCCTTAAGGATGAGTAAAATGTATCCTGCTACCTCTTCTACCAATTGGCTGAAGTGTGGAGGGGAGGGGGCACCTGGGAACATATTTTCTGGAGGTGTAGTGCATGGACGGCATTTAAGTGTGACATTGAACAAATCATACAAGTTCTAGGAGGCAGGTTCACCTATGAATCTATAGGATATCACCCTAGCCAAGGAATTATATTTTACAGGTTTGAGAGTAGGGGAGCTTTCTGTCTCACCACCTGTATGGATAGTTTTACTCTTCTCTAAAAACGCAATGACAAGAAACTGGAAGATCCAGACACTACCTACCTAGAACAGAATAATTTACTAGATTAATAGAAACACTCAAAGAAAATGGGAGTGAGCAGATCAAGGCAAAGAAAATAAAACTTCTAAGAAATGTTTGGTCTGTATAAATTACAAAAGGTCTGAAAGAAGTAAGCTTCAGCCACACAGTGAATTGTAAAAGGTGTGTCAAATTTTCATCTAGCAAATGTATTAACCTTTGTAAGCACAGCATACCAATGTACATAGTTAAACTTCCTTAATTGTCTTTGTCTCACTCTTAAAAAAGGATAGGAAGCCTTATATAACAATCAGCAACATCTGTCAATAGTTGCTGTAATTGTTTTTCGTATTTTTGAGTCTACTTCCTCCCTTATATTTCCCAATAAAACAAGATAAACTGACCTATATAGTAACTGATGACTAGTGAAAAGAGAAAAAATATGTATGAAATATCAATATACATGATTTAGTTGGGGGGGGGGGGGTGAAGCCTATAAACGGCAACCACAACTTGAATTCACAAATTGGGTGGGGAGTTCTGGTAGTTCTACTATTGTAAATAGCGGACATCCTGTTATACGAACATTGTTAAATGTAAGTGCACTCATGTAAGCAGTCAAGGATACGAAAATCATCTTCTACCAATTATCATATTAGAAGATGTCACTGTAAGATGCATGCAAAGCATGACTTGAACTGTCAATAAGAAACAAGGAAAGCAATGCAGGAATATGTAATGCTGTTATAAGAGTTGTAGTGCACTATGACTGGAGAATGTACTGCTGATGTTTTTGCAATGCAGAAAAACTTTGGTTCTTAAAAAAGAAGTTGAATTTGCAGAAAAATGCATGCAGAAATATGCTGAGGAGGAGTAGAACTTAAGGGAAGGCAGGAAGCAATTTTCATACAATACGCCAACAATTCAATTCTCATTTACTCCTCTAAAGACCTTAATCATTTTCAAAACAGTCACTCTCACAAAATTGCTAGGTTTAACCATAGATGATGCCCTCAAATTTGACCTTCATATTCAAAATCCCATTAAAAAAAAAAATTTAAAAACTGGGCATGCTGCACAGAAGCAAACAATTATTGACATAGCCTGCAAAGTAACCTTGGCAAACACACACTTGCTACCTTCTCTTCTTTACGGCACTCCTATACTCCAACTTTCAAACAACTATTAAGTCTAAACCTGAACAATGCTACAATAAAATGCTTGCTTTGCTGCCAATAAATCTCAACCTACTCACCACTGCTCAGCCTTCAAAAAATAAATTGGCTAGAGATCCCCCACCATCTCAGTTACACACAACTTCTCACTACCTCCAAACCTAAACCTTTAGACTACCCCCTCTCTTAATACTCTTTAAGACTATCAATCTACTCGCACTCGACTTTCTTATAATACACAAATGCTTTCCATCCACAAAACTCACAATACAGCCAAACAAAGCCTCTACTCCTATTGCATAGCCAAAAACCTGGAACCAAATACCTCTAACCATCAGGAACTCCAATAACATTTTAACATTTAAAACCCCTTTAAGAATTTCTTGAATAACTCTGGCTTTGTTCATGCAATTTTTCTGGCTACCATTTTCTCAATTATCTTAACTCTCTCCTCAAACTCTCCCTCCTTAAGCTCCATTCTTTACCTTCATCTTCCTCTTAATACTTATATCTCCTTCTCCCACCACTTATTCTTAACTTCTTTTTTTCTCTTTTTCTATCCCTCCTATACTACCCATTATATCACTTACCTAAAACCATTCTTTCCTGCTTCAAAACTCAATGCTCTGTACTTTCTTCCTAACCTCTTTCCACAACCCTTTCATCCTCTTCTCTTCCCACCAAAACCCTATTCTTAACATTCACAAACTATTATACAATGACCCCCCCCCATTAAATATTCAAAAAGGTGCACGCTGATTGGTCAGCGTGCACATTGTAAATCAGAGTTATAGTAATGGAAAAAGGTCCGGTTGCCCGGACTTTTTAAATTACTATAACTCTTTTTACAGCAACCGAGAAAGCAAGATCTCCATTGCTTCACACTGCCTCGCCATGTTAAACGAGTTTAACATAGCGAGACAGCTTTAAAAAAAAGCAACGGAGATCTTGCTTTCTCCGTAGCTTTTGCCCACAGCTCTGACGTACTGCGTAGGCATACGCAGTACATCAGAACTGCTGCAGAATACCAGACAGCTGCGGAAGGGCAGCAAGGAGGCATTATACAATGCCATTATTTAAGAAAAGTAATTTTTTTTCTTAAATAATGTCATTGCATAATAGCAATAACCCACTTCTAGGTGTGGGTAATACTGGATTTACCCACAGTTGGCTTTGTTTGGCCACTCGGGCTTTGCCCTCATGACCAAACCACACCAACCGTGGGTAAATCCAGCATTACCCACACCCAGGCGTGGGTTATTGCTCTAACATATATTACCATTTCTTCTCACAAAATTGTCTATGATCCTGTATCGCAATGTTTTAATTATGCTTTTCATTTTTGGTACTTCTAATCATCTTTTTAAATATTTTGTTTAAATATGTTTAAATGTTTTTATACTTTTCTCCCCAGGCCTCTACTGAAAAAGAGCTACTGCCCAATCAGACTTCCCCATTCAACAAATACCAATAAATAAATAGAGCAATTTATGTTAAACAAAACTGGCCATACAGCTCAAAGATCATTAAAAACTCACTTCACTTAGGTAGTGCCAATGTATTTATCTCCATACTATTCATCTTTTCTAAATTTAAAGACTTCCAAACTATCACTCTAAAGAATTCCATCTCCTTCCTACTTTAAGTTGGAAATAATGATGTCCCAAGCAGGTTCACATAACCTCGTTAGCCATCAGACACTGAATTTCTTGTCCTCATCTCATGATGTATAACATCCATTCCAAACGTGCTGCTACATAATTTTACATTTGCTGAAACTTGTAAAGATCAAAATAAAGTCATCCCTAAACAGTCCATAAAAGATGGAAAACAGGTTTAGCCTCATAACGGATACCCAATAATCTTCATCCTCTTTATAAAGACCCTCTGAACCCTCAAGTCTAAAAATGTCTATTCTGCAGTAAACAAAAAACCCTGACCCATATACTAAAAAGTACAGTTTTGTACCTACCATAAATGTAGATGTCTGATAGGTATGCATCTGCAGTCATAACATATGGGTTGTCCTGCCTCAGGCAGCCCTTCGGTTGGCTGGATTCCAAAGTCTGGGTCTGGCCTCGGCTGATGTCGCACTTCACCCAACGTCATAGCTTCTGGGGTATAAAGGCATCAGCCGACGCCATTTTCCTCAGTGTTTCTTGCCCCAGATGCCAGGTGCCCTCTAGGAAGGCTAAATTTGGATAAATTTAGAAAATTCCAAACAGTAGAAAGCAATATATATATATATATATATATATATATATATATATATATATACATATATATATATATATACACACACACACACACACACACACACACACACACACACACACACACACACACACAGATATACATACAAACAAATACACCATAACAGCTAAAAGAGGGGTAAGCACCCTAGGAATACCACAGAGGGGAAGGAGGGTGGGTAATCCTGACTGCAGATGCATACCTATCGGACATCTACTTTTATGGTAGGTACAAAACTGTACTATGTCCTTCAAGGATGCATCTGCAGTCATAACATATGGGTAGAATACCATAGCCAAACTGGGGGAGGAGGCACTAAGATAATGATGGTGTAGTTAAGATCCCCTGTAAAACTGCAGTTGCAAAACCTGCTCGGGATCTGGAGTATAAAGGAAGATTGTAATGCTTGGCAAATGTATGCACGGAGCTCCAAGTAGCAGCTTCTAAAATGTCTTTGGTAGCCACTCCTCGTAGGAAAGCTGTAGTGGTGGCTGTGGCTCTTGTGGAGTGAGGCCTGATATTTTCAGGAGTTGTCTTACCATGAAAAGAGTAGCAGAATCGAATGCAATTTCCTATCCATTTTGAAATTGTCTGTTTGGAAATTGCTTTTCCTTGCACTCCTGTTGCATATGCTACCAGAAGCTGGTCAGTTTTTCTGCTGGTTTTAGTTCTGTCCAGATAGTAGCGTAGTTGTCTGTGTACATCCAAGGTGTGCAATAGTTTTTCCCCTGTTCTGTGGGTTAGGGAAGAACGTAGGCAAATGAATAGCTTGGTTCAAGGATACCCTGGATACCACCTTTGGCATGAAAGTAGGATTGGTTCTCAGAGACGCTCTATCCTGGTGAAAGATAAGGAAAGGCTGCACTGCCATTAATGCCTGTAACTCGGATACCCTTCTTGCTGAAGTGATTGCTAGAAGGAAAGCAGTTTTCCAAGATAAGAACTGTAAGTCTGCTGATGCTGCTGGTTCAAAAGGGGGAAGTGTTAATTTTTCCAGCACAAAATTGAGATCCCATGCAGGCAGAGGTGGTTTCCTTGGAGGTTTTATATTTTTGATCCCTCTTAAGAATTGTCTGAGGAGAGGGTGTGAGAAGATAGGAGGATCCATGTTGTACTCTGCTGAAATTGCTGAAGCATGAATCTTAATGGAAGAATAGGACAGGCCATTGTGGAACAGTTCTGCTAAGTATTCTAGGATGTGTGCTAGGTTTGCCAGTGTGACATTTGTACCCTTTGATGCACTCCAAATGAGGAATCTCTTCCATTTAGCTGAGTATGTTTTTCTTGTGGAGGGTCTGCGAGCCTCCAGGATAATGTCCTTGACCCTCTGAGATAAAACATTTTGGTTCTGTTTTATGCAATTTTCCAGGCAGTTAGCTGCAACGTTTTCAAGTTTGGATGCAGGGTCTTGTAGTTGTTCTGCGTTAGAAGTAAAGGCCATAGAGGTAGAGGCCATGAGTTCGTCCGAGACATGCTTCTCAGTAGCGGATACCAATGCTGCCTTGGCCAGTCTGGAGCTATCAGAATCACCTTTGGCTGTTCCTCCCTGATCTTCAGTAGAACTTTGTACATCAATGGGAGAGGTGGAAAAGCATAAACTGTCAGGGCCTTCCAGCTGAAAGAAAGGGAGGCCACCCTCCAGGCTTGTGGGTGGTATTCTCTTGAGCAGAATTTCTTCAGTTGGTGGTTGAGTGGGGAGGCGAACAGGTCTATGTCTGGCATTCCCCATTTCTTTGTTATGTTTTTGAAGATGTCTGGATGCAGCATCCATTCGTGAGCATCCGTGGTAGTTCTGCTTAAGCTGTCTGCTAGTGAATTCTCTTTTCCTGGTACGAATTTGGCCTGCAGTTGAATGTTGAGATTCAGGCCTAGGTTCCACAGGTCCATTGCCATCCGGCATAGAGGGTAGGAATGCGTGCCTCCCTGTTTGTTGATGTACCACATGACTGTGGTATTGTCTGTCCTCATCAGCAGATGTCCTTGCTGGAGGAATGGTTTGAATGCCTCGATTGCATGCTTCACTGCCAGCATCTCCTTTAGATTTATGTGTAGATTCAGCTGGTCTTGAGACCATAGGCCTTGGATACACTTGTCTTCCATGTGTGCGCCCCAGCCTAGGTCTGAGGCGTCCGTGGTGATGGTCTGCCTTGGTTGTGGTTTGTGGAAAGGCAACCCTCTGTTGGTCTGGCAGGCCTGAGCCCACCACAGGAATTCTTTTTTCAGACATGGAATGATTGGTATCATGGTTTCTAGACTGTGCCTGTGTTGAGACCATACATTCCTTAGGTACCATTGTAATTTTCTCATATGCAGCCTGGCATGCGGGATCAAGATTATGCAAGATGCCATGTAACCCAGGGCCTGCAGGACTTTCCTTGCAGTAAGCTGAGTTTGTCTTGTCAAAGCCATGAAGTAGACTGGTAGTTGCTTTTGTTTTTCTTCTGTGAGAAAAGCTATCTGAGTTATTGTGTCCAGTTCTGCACCTAAAAATGTTATCCTTTGGGATGGCACTAGTCTTGACTTCTGGATGTTGACTGTGTATCCCAAGGCTTGTAACAGTTGTATGACATAGGCCAAATCCTTTATTATTTTTGTCTTGTTGTCCGCTTGTATTAGGCAGTCGTCCAGGTATGGGTAGATCTGAATTCCCTGAAGCCTGCAATGTGCAATTACTGATGCCAGGCATTTCGTGAATACTCTGGGCGCAGTAGATAAGCCAAAGGGCAATGCTGAGAATTGATAATGCTCTGATCCTGCAAGAAATCTGAGGTGTCTTCTGCAATCTGGTCGTATAGGGACGTGCAGGTATGCCTCCTTGAGATCTAGAGTCACCAGCCAAGACTCCTTGCCCAACATGGGAAGAAGTTGCTGTAGGGTCAGCATCTTGAATTTTGGTACAATGAGATACGTGTTTAGTGCAGACAAGTCGAGAATAGGCCTCCATTGAGTTTCTTTTCTTGGTACAAGGAATAGTCTGGAGTAAAATCCTTGGCCTTGTTCCACAGATGGTACCCTTTCTATTGCTCTCATCCTTAGTAAGTTGATGATTTGTTTTAGAGCCTCTGGCTTCTGGCTTGGTGGAAGGTTTGGCATTCCTCTCTTTTTTGGTAAAGTATGGAAGTGAAACCTGTAGCCTTTGTCTATTGTTTGCAATGTCCATTTGTCTCCTGTAATGCAATGCCAGTTTTTTGAAAATAAAGCTAACTTTCCGCCCAAGGGTGCTTCCTGGTAGGCGGAATCAGAGCCAAGTCATTGTGTCTGTCCTGTGGAAGTGGTTGTAGTCGCAGCTGTGGCGGTACTCCTCTGGTTGGCAGGTTGCCACTGACGACCCCTGTAGGCACCCCTAGATTGACCTCTGCCTCTTGGGCGTCTATTTCTGCCTCTCTGTGCTCTGGAGGTGTCTGGAAAGGACCAATTTTTTGAAGGCCAGTTTCTGCTGAACCTCGGAGGTTGGACCTGCAGAAAATCCTTGACTGTTTGCACAGATTTAGCTTTTTCTTCCACTTTCTTTAGAATCTCCTGTGCAGGGGAGCCAAATAAACTTTGTTTCTCCATAGGGGCATCTAGGAGTTTAGACTTGACATGGTCTGGCAAGGATTGCTCTTTTAGCCAGGCATGCCTTCGAATCACTGCTCCAGTCATAGCTGATCTAAATGAAGCCTCCAGTGCATCATAGCCACATTTTAAGAAATGATTACTGACCTGCTGAGAGTTGTGTACCAAATCCTGAAGGGACTTACGGTCTAAAGGTTCAGGAGAGGAAAGCTTTTTATTCAGCTGATCTAACAAAAATTCCTGGTACTGTATCATATGGAATTGACAGTTTAAAGCCCTGGCAGAAAGAGTAGCAGATGTATAAACCTTTTTACCCCATCTCTCTAATGCTCTTGACTCTCTTTCAGAGGGTAGGGGGTTTTCGGCAGTGGCAGCTGCAACACCCTTTGGACCCTGAGAAATAGTTTCTGGGTCTGCAGCATGGGTCTTATACAAGTGGAAGTGAGAATCCGGGACCCTGTAATATCTGTCAGGTTTGGCAGGGGCCGGGGGAAGAGAATCAGGGTCAGAACTGGCATCATTGTATGCATCATCAACAACTGAAAGTACAGGTGGTATGGCTAAAGGCCTATGCTGTAGCAAGTGTAAAAAGGTCCTTAGCCTTTTCCTAGAATCAGAAAAATCCTGACCCTGCCATTGAAAGTGTTCCCTCATTGAGTGTAAAGTTTCCCCAAAGGAAAATTCTTCTGGGGGGGAGGCAGAAGGAATTGAGTCTTCTGCATCCGAACCCTCATAAGGTGAGTGTCCTTCCTGATGGTCTGATACATCTGATCCATCCGAGGAATAATCAGAGGAGAGAGGTTCAGGGGGTTCAGTCCTAGGCCTTTTGTCAGGAGGAGGTTGTGAGGCCCTGTCTGGGTGAGGTTGGGATCCCCTAATCAGAGATATAAGGTCCTCAGCAAGGCTGAGAATCTGAGAACTTGAGGAAGGTCTCTGAGAGGAAGCTTTTGTTGGTAAGGCCTTGGAAATTTTAGCTGCTTTAGCCCTGGAGAAGGCCTTAATAGACATGGAAGCAGGGGGTCTAGCTGCCCCACGTGCAGGAGTAGAGATGTCCAACGGAATGGTGTCGGACAATTCTTGTGCGCCTGCTTCTTCGGTAGGAATTTCTGTAGCCGACTCAGCCGGGGCCTCTCTGGCCTCGGTTGTCGGAGGCATGTTTTCGGCAGAAGGAAGAACAGAGGACTCGGTTTCAGCCGAAACCGAGACACTTGCGGTAGGCCTAACCGTGGTTTCAGCCGAAACCGCGGGCGTCGGTCCTTTTCCTTGCTTTTTTTGGCTAAATGTGTAGTCAGAGTCTCCGACGGCATTTTATATGCAAAAGCGGGACCAAAAAACTCTTCTGCAAACTCCGACCGACGTCTAAATGTCAGTCGGTTGAAGGAAGCACAGGCTAAACAAGCTGATACGTCGTGGTCTGGGCCTAAGCAAGGAAGGCAGTAAGAGTGGAAATCCTTATGAGGTATTTGTTTCCCACAAGTTAAACAATTATTTACTTTGTCTGACATCGGCTAAGGCAAGAAAGAGTCCCCAACGGGGTACTTAGCTTTTTTAGAAGTCTTCGGTAGCTGAAATCTCTGGATCTGACCGACCGGCACTTGCGAACAGCTTCTGCTTCGGGCACCGCGCGGCAAGAAAGACTGAGGAAAATGGCGTCGGCTGATGCCTTTATACCCCAGAAGCTATGACGTCGGGTGAAGTGCGACATCAGCCGAGGCCAGACCCAGACTTTGGAATCCGGCCGACCGAAGGGCTGCCTGAGGCAGGACAACCCATATGTTATGACTGCAGATGCATCCTTGAAGGACATCTGGTCTAATAACAGTTTTGTACACTGGAATCATGACAGCCTCATCCCTAAAGGAGACATTTCTTAATAGAGTCATAATTAGTGAATATGTATTTTTGCCCCTCAAACCTCAATTTATTATCCAGAATGATCTGTAGGTCATCATAAAACAAGCTGCTTTTAATGACTGAACAATCTAAACTAAATGGACACATATGGCTATTCTTTCCTATAGACGTCACCTTACATTTTGTCTCATTAAATATTATATTATGTTGAACTGAACAAGAAAACATGTATGCATACTGCAATGAAAAAAAATGCTATGGTTTGTTTTCAATTAACATATATACCAAGTAATTTTTAAATATCTTTATTAAATCACATTTAAGCAAAGTGCAGTTAAAGTATAAAAAGTTTGTCCCTAAAATGTGAATGCTCCAGGGGTTCTACTAACTTGCCATTTCCTCTTGAGGAAGTGAGAAGCTGTGGTCTCTAAAGCATATTAAGTGTGTGTGTGTGTGTGTGTGTGTGTGTGTGTGTGTGTGTGTGTGTGTGTGTGTATGCGCACCTGTGCATGTGTGGGAAGTGAAAGACAAAAGTGACTCACTTTTCTCACAATCGCTGTCCCTCTGTTTTACGGCATTCACAGACATTTACGAATCCCCTTGTAGTCATAAGCACTAAATTTACAAATGTCCTTCTAGTAAACGCATCCTTCGTTCTGTACGGACATTGGGACAGTGGAAAATGACTATTGTACACAGGGAAAGTTAGTGCTGTACTGTTATAATGCTACAAGAACACTTCTGGCCTTCATTGCTTTCTTTTCATAGGATTCAGGTTTCTAACCAAGTTGGACACTAGCCAGTTAACAAATGTAAATAAATTAATCAATTAATTAATTACATTAAATACATTTATAAGATATTCAAGTCAATCTAGGTCTCATGAGCATTAATGCCTTGGCAATACTCAACCTTTGCCTGTACCTCCCCCCTTCAATATGGGGCTAGACCAGTTTATCTTAGGATAAATTTAAGGCTACCCATCTAATCAACTAGGTTGTTTTCTAAGGATGATAACACGTTGCACTATTTATCCTACAGGGACAGCTTACTCTAAAAATGGGGGAGATATCACGCAGGGAGTCTGCCAGCCATCACATTGTCTTTGCCTGCTGGAAAAGACAAAGCAACTTCTTCTGATGTTTGCTAAACAATCAAGCTTGCTGGAGTACATGACATTAAGGTAGGTGAGGTACAGAGTGCACTCAACTGAATATAAGATACTGAGTAAAGGACAGAGCATGGAAGCAGACTCCTTGCAAGGGCAAAATAGGTGAAACAAATTACAGGGACACTGTTTTATTGTACAACATACTGGATTAGGACTGGCTTTAAGCTGTACAGACATCTTAAAGTGGAGAGTTAACGGTGTAAGATGACCAAATATAGTCATTACAATAACAGCAACTGCTGCCCATTAACTATGCTCAATTGTCTATAAACTGATTCGGTGTGCTTGATCGACAAAACCTATCCCTATGCTAAGACTAAGCCACAGTATGTTGTGAAACAAACAGAAGCAGCACCACAGGATAGTAATTAAACACAACAAATATGCTTAAACAGTACACAAACAGATGCAATTTACAAGTTTAATCAAACCTTAAGCTTAGCAAAAGTTAAAGGCTGTTATACAAGCAATAATACCCAACATAGTGGGCACTGTCTGGGAATTAACACATCTGGGGGGTACTGTAAGGCCAACATCACAGGCAGAGAGCCATACGCCCCCGGAAGGGAGTTACTTGGCAACGCCCATCCTGGAGGACATTTCTGCACTTACAGAATGGGCTATTAAATTGTGTTATATTTGTTTCTTTGGGCGGCCACGGTGGTGCAGCGGTTAGCGTTGTCACCTCACAGCAAAAGGTTCTCCAGTTCGATTCTTTGCTGGGGTGCCTTCTGTGCGGAGTATGTCCTCCCTGTGGTCACGTGGGTTTCCTCTGGGTGCTCCAGTTTCCACCCACATCCCAAAGACGTGCAGTAGGTGGATTGGACAATCTAAATTGGCCCTAGGTGTGACTGTGTGCGTGTGTGTGCCTTCTGTGGAAGGCTGGGCGCCAGGCTGGCAACTCAACACCGTAAAACTCCACTGCCAATCATGAGTGGACAGATGATCCGCTATGGCTACCCCTAACCGGGAAAAGCCGAAAGAAGAAGAAGTATATAGTAATAAAGAAACAAATACTTTTCCAACATATTGTTAATGCAAAATAGTTCAACTGTGTAATGTTTCAAACTCCCTGTAGCATATAACACTGTTGTTGGAGGATACATTTTACATCCAAAATAAGTTATGTAAGTATTTAATATTCACAAGCATACAGACATGCACACATATGAACATAAACACACACATATCCAGCAGTTACAGGCACTTTATTGATTACACCTCAGACTTCACAATGTCATAAAATGAATGAAAAGAATAAAATCATACAATACAACGCATTGCAAACCATGCCCCCACCCCTCTTAGCTATCTGACTTTGCCACATAGTTTTGATCTGTCCCTTGTAGTTTGATTCGCTGGTAAATCACTGAGGATTACTGCCAGTCGATAATGCTAGACATTACAGTTTCACATCATTTAGACAATGTGCGCTGATGAACTGCCTGTGGCAGTTGAAAGTAATTAAGAGGTACGTGCTAAATGAATGCGCATGCACACACACACACACACACACACACACACACACACACACACACACACACACCTTTTTTCTTTATTAACTTTTCTTTTTTTTTAATTTTACACTCTTTAAAACAGTAAAGCCAGGCTTAGACCGTGTAAAAAATGGCAGCAGTTCACTTTTTTCCGTCCGAGCTTCAAGGCAGCTTAACATTCTGCCGTGAAGTGACAGACTTTATCTCTAGAATAACACTGTGCTGGAAAACATTCATCTTCCAATATGATGACAATATATAGCTAGCCCATTCTCTAATGTGAATAAATGACATCTAAACACCAACACTGAAAAAAATCATAAAACAAATGTGATGTATAGAAGAGCATTGTGCATAGTACAAGGTAACAGATAGTACACTAGTTAGACAACATTAAAATTGACACTAGACAGAACATCGAATAAAGCAATAAAACAAACTCAATTAGTCTTACTAGTAATAAATTTTACTTAACAGTAAATAAGTGTTTTAGTCTAAAGATGTGAAATCCCGTAAAGTCCCGTTGATTTGCATTGCCCAGTCAAATTTCTGGAATGCTACAGGATCTTCCCAGAAAACAAAAAATGGAAAATAGTGCCCTTGGTGATGGTACTTGTTACGTTTTTGGAAAAGTGAAGATGACAAGAAGAGGTAAAAAAGATCAGGTTGTGTGCCAACAGTGGGCTTAAGTACAAGCAGTACAGCTTAAGAAGTTCCAATCGTTAGACAATACTTGCTCTTAGAAGATTGGCTAGCAGTTGGCAAAAATATAAAAAATAACTTGAATTTGAAATCTCTACAATCTGAACCTAACGATTTTCCAAAGAGACACACAAATAAAAACAATCCTGATTTGTTGCTGACTGTGACAGGAAAAGGTTTACTCTGGACATACAGGATTATTTGAATGGCCTTTACACTTGGGACAATTGAGAATTGTATGCACATTATTTATCCAACTTAAGTACGGATAACACTTTACAAATGCTGCTATTGAAAGGGACCAAATTCAATATATAATATAAACCCCAAATGGACTGGAGTTTAAGGCAGACTTTTTTTATTTATACACAAGACTTAAAATGTATTTTAAGCACAGACGGACAGACATTAAATAAGGTTATTAATATGTAGGATTCCAAACTAACATGAGTGAACATGACTTTGAGGACGTTTCTAGGGTTGCCAACTTTTCATGTCAAAAATTCTGGACATGTACGTGAAAGCGAAATGCGTGTACTTTTGGTATCCCCACACACATACACACAGCCATTCCAGTATCCCATTACTTGGCTATTTCTCCATTTCTACCCAATTGCCATAAACACTGTTCAAAGTTCTAAGCGGGCATACTGTTTTCTGCTTTACTTCTACAATGATTACAGATATTTGTATTTAATTTAAAACTTTGATTTCAAATTTTATAGCACAAACACTGACAGACATTTGCTAAACAAAGCAATTCAGTTTCACATTGACAACAGGACTTGGAATTAAAACTTTTTTGTCTTTGAAACTCACAGTCACTGAAACAGCATTGAAACCCACATTCAAAGAAAATGCATCTGGCCAGTGGTGGATTAAGTTTACCTTTGGGCTTGCTTTCAAATCACAGGCCCCTGCCACACATTTTTTATGACCATGCAAAAGTTATTTGATTCACCTTCCTCACTGTATTAAATTATAATATATAATAATTAAATTATATCCCTTGTATAATACAGCACCACTTGTTAGTGCGTGTTTTCAATTTATAGTTTTGAATATTTTTCCAGTAAGCAGTGAAACAAAACATATGAACAATGATGACAAAACTACCCCATTCAGAACATTTCAACCATAAAAGGCCACTCAAACTTCTGTCATTACAATCCACCAATATCAGTCAATATGCACAATCTCTGCAGAAGTAAAAGTCATCCGAGTAATTCCACATTAAAGCGATCTGTAACCAATGAAAAGGATGCTGCTAGCAAACAACTTTATATTTCAATGTTTCATCTTTAAATTCAGTGCCTATTGCCCTTGAAGAATAAATTGCCTACTATATGTTGCATTAAAAAAATGGTAAGCCGGTAACATTGCAATAGGCCAGGGGATGGATGGCAAACAGGTTCATAGTTACTGGGCATCTCATCCAAAGGAGAACATACTCAGGACTGCAGCACCTTTAAAATACAACACAGTATCAGCAATCCATCTACATGCTGTGGGAATTCATCCGCATGCTTCAAAAACTTAAAGCTTCTACCCCCTCAGCTGACAAACTCCCAGCCGAATATCTCCAGCTAGGTGCCAAAGCGGTTGCCTACCCAATCTCTATACTAAAACAGAACCATAACAGAAAGTACTATACCTTCCCTCTGGAAAATCTCACACATCATCCCCCTCTTCAAAGGGGGAGATTCATTTGAATACTCTTTATAGCACTGCTATCTCCTATTGCAAAAATAATGGAGAAATGAATCCACAAACAGTTACTAAATCACCTCCCTTTCTAACAATCTCCTCGCTAACTGCCAACATGGCTTCCGTCCTTACCATAGCACCACCACAGCCTTATTATCCTTTATTGACTCTATTAATATTAACCGTAATAGCAATCTTCTTTCATCAGCATTCTTTGTAGACCTGTCTAAAGCCTTTGACATGGTGAATCATCAACTCCTCCTACATCGCTCAAAATTGCTCGCTCTCGATAATCTTGCCTTAACTTGGTTCACTTCCTATCTTCAAAACCGTAAACAAGCTGTTTTATGGAACAACAATCTCTCTGAACTTCTCCCCACCACCTTAGGGGTCCCTCAAGGCTCTATCTTAGGTCCTCTTTTATTTTCCATCTTTATAAATGACTTGCATCTTGCAACACCCAAAACTACTTGTATTCAGTATGCTGATGACACCACCATCATTTGCTCTGCCACAAACCAAGCTGACCTTCACTACCTTACCCAAAAGACATTCACTACTATTGAGCAATGGTTCTCCAACCACTGTCTTCTCTTAAACCCTAAGAAAACTAAACTTCTCCTCT
>NC_056728.1:1308781457-1308793957 GCF_019279795.1 Protopterus annectens | reverse complement strand
CTGTCTGTAAATGTCCTATGTTCTGGACAAGTTACTTGCCTCCTTTACAACAGCCACACCATAACGATGTGCAACTGAATCCGTTCAGCTCCCCCCTCTCCAGTGTTCTACTCATCACACCCACCCCCGCAAAAAGTCCTGGATCTGACACTGGACTGTGAGCCCTTAATAATGACTGAAATCACTAAGGTACTTTATGAACCCAGAATCTAACGACTCACTCAACCCAACAATACCCAGCACTTTGACCAACAATCTGTAATCTACCGTGGTGAGCACCTCCTGTACATTAAGAAACAGAGTGCTATTAAACTATTAAACTCTCCCTGCCAGTGTTGTAGTACAGTGCTTCAGCAAGTCACGAGTATTTCCCTTTGGTTTTCCTAGTGCTCGATACCGTTGGGTTCTGTACATTAAGAAACAGAGTGCTATTAAACTATTAAACTCTCCCTGCCAGTGTTGTAGTACAGTGCTTCAGCAAGTCACGAGTATTTCCCTTTGGTTTTCCTAGTGCTCGATACCATTGGGTTCTGTACATGAAGAAACAGAGTGCTATTAAACTATTAAACTCTCCCTGTCAGTGTTGTAGTACAGTGCTTCAGCAAGTCACGAGTATTTCCCTTTGGTTTTCCTAGTGCTCGATACCGTTGGGTTCTGTACATTAAGAAACAGAGTGCTATTAAACTATTAAACTCTCCCTGCCAGTGTTGTAGTACAGTGCTTCAGCAAGTCACGAGTATTTCCCTTTGGTTTTCCTAGTGCTCGATACCGTTGGGTTCTGTACATTAAGAAACAGAGTGCTATTAAACTATTAAACTCTCCCTGCCAATGTTGTAGTACAGTGCTTCAGCAAGTCACGAGTATTTCCCTTTGGTTTTCCTAGTGCTCGATACCGTTGGGTTCATTGCTATTTACATTAGAATAATCCAAATAACAGGACTGCTAAATATTAATTAAATGCAATTCCACAGTTGGAAAACATTGCTTGCTTTCTGGACACTGCCTGGCCTGACATCTGACATGGGTTACTGCTGTGAGGTTCACATGTGTATACCAGGCTAACAACCTCTTTTTCTAGAGGCACCTTTGTGAACCTTGTTCTTATCTGTACAACTTTGCTTCTTTATTTGTCAAGTATTTGCTTTATTCTCATAAAAGAATATTCCTACAACTAGTGGGACTTTTTTATGCTATTAATAACCTGCTCATGTCTAACTAGGACACATCAATTATCTGTCATTCTTGTGCATGTAAAAGGAGCAATAGCCACAGTATATGTTTTTTGGAACACACAAGTTGAGTGGCTCCTCTTTTTCAGAAGCAATGCAATGAACTCCAATGTCAGAAAAACACTGGATGTTATTTATGAAATGCAAAATCCCCAGGTATCCTCCACTGTATAAAAATGTAAGCCAATAAACAAATTCCAACAACACTTAATAGTGGCTGGTGTGGAATAAATTTAAATGGCTTAACTTTCCTTTCTTTCTACAAGATCAGGTCCACTAAATATATTGTATCCTGGAGGAAATAAATTCTCCCTCCAGGATACAACATTTTTCGACAAGATACAATAGCAAAAAAAGGTGGAGGCATAGCAATATTCTATAAAACTCATCTTTATCCAACAGCCATAGACCTAGCTACCCCAAATTTCGATAAAGCTGAAACTCTATGCTGTAAACTCACCATAAACGCTAAAAAAACTTAACATAATTGGTTATCTATATTCCCCCCAGGAGACTATCACTACCTTGGAAAATATCCTAGACTGCACTTCTAATACATTACCCCAGGAAACAATTATATTAGGTGATCTAAACATTGATTAGACAAGCTGCGATGCTCAACCCCCCCACTAATTATATAAACCTTCATGGATTTACCCAACTCATTCAAACTCCCACCAGGAAAGACAAAACTTCAAACAAGCACTCCATTCTAGACTAGATACTCACAAATAAACCAAACCACTCTCCTCACACAGGCCATCTCCCAGACAGTCTTAGTGAGCATCTCCCAACCTACTTACTAAGGCAACAGCTTAACCCCACCAAAAGAATAGTTGTGTAAAATCTTACCATAACCATAGATGTCCTCCTCTTCCATGTTGCAGTATTCTAGTTGTGGGATTTCCTGCCTCAGGTGACTTGTACGTAGGCTCTTATACAAAAGCTTCAGCTTGGTTGTTGCAGCATGCATGGGACGTCAGATGCAAGGCCATAAACCAGGTGCCTTAAATGTGATGTCCATACGCACAATCCTCAGAACTTGAAGGACAGCAGGTAGAGAAGAAGGCCCAGCAGGAGGAATGCCAGTGGTTTTCAAGTGTGTGACTTTGATGTCCTACAGTAGTGCAGACAGGTCCAGGTATAAGCTGGGACTGGAAAAAGAGTGAATTGGGGGGTAAGGTGGGTAGGAAGGAATACCGTAACATGGAAGAGAAGGACATCTATGGCTATGGTAACATTTTACACAACTATTCCATGTCCTTCTATTTCTATGTTGCAGTATTCTAGTTGTGGGAGAGTACCACATCTTAGACGGATGAAAGGGTGGTGGATGCTGAAGAGGATTCTACAAAGCCCTGCAGGATTGCCCTGGTGAATCCTGCTTGTGCTCTGGAGACCTGGTCGAGTTTGTAATGTTTGAAAGTGTGGATAGTGGACCATGTGGCTGCTTCCATAATGGAAGCCATGCCCTGACCCCCTTTATGAAAGCCCTGGAGGTGGCTACAGCCCTAGTGGAATAGGCCTTTACTCCCACTAGGGGGGGAGGGCCCATGGAGGGAGTAACAGAGACAAATAGTTTTACTGATCCAGCACACGATGGTTTGTTTGGAGACCGTCTTGTCTAGGGCTCTGTGGTGAAAGGCGAGACAAAGGGCTGCTTAGATTTCCTAATGGTTTTGGTTTTGTCCAGGTAGAATCTTTGCTGCCTGTGCACATCCAAGGAGTGCAGTATCCTCTCCCCTTCATTAGTGGGGGAGGGAAAGAAAGTGGGTAGATGGACAAATTGGTTTAGAGACAAGTCACTGACCACCTTGGGCATAAAGGAGGGATTAGTTTGCAGGGTGACTCTGTCTTTGTGGAAGGTGGTGTAGAGGGGGCAGTCCATTAAGGCTTGCAACTCTGACATCCTTCTGGCTGAAGTGATAGCCACCAGAAGGAGAGTTTTCCATGTACATGTAGGGAGGAAGACCCAGCTGGTTTGAAAGGGTGCTGGGTTAGTTGTTTCAAGATGTAGTTAAGATCAAGGGCAGAGTGATAGGTTTCTGTGGTGGTTTCATGTAAGATCCCTTTGAGGAATAGCTTAATGTTGAGCCTGGCTAGTAAGGGGGGATAAAGGGGCAAACAGGCTGACACAGTGGAAAGGTACACTTTCACTGAAGAGTACAAGAGTCCACTATTGATCAATTGACACACAAAAGAAAACCAGGGGAGCATCAGTGGAGCAAGGCTCCCTTCCCTTGTCCAGACACCACTTAGCAAATCTTTCCCACTTAGCTAGGTAAGATTTTCTGATGGTAGGTTTCCTTGCCTCCCTCAGGACTGAAAGCACATCCTCTGAGTAGTGGTGTCTGAAGGGAATCAAAAGTTTATCACCCACAGAGTCAAGGATAACATCTGCAACTGTGGGTGGAGGAGAGTTTCTTTGCCTTGTGTCAGTAGGTCCACCTTGGAGGGTAACTAGTAGTGATTGCCCTTGGCTAGATTGTGAAGTAGGGGGAACCAGTGCTGCCTTGGCCAGTAGGGAGTCACTAATAAGATTTCTGGTTTGTCCTTCTGGATTTTCAGGAGGACTTTCTGAATCAGTGGGAAGGGAGGGAAGGCATAAAGAAATTTCCCGTCCCAAGAGATGTTGAAAGCGTCCACTCTCCATGCTAGAGGGGAGCAGGTGTTTGTGCAGAAGGTCTGCAGCTGCCTGTTCTGGGGGAGACAAACAGGTCTATTTGTGGAGTACTCCACTGGTGGACTATGTCTAGGAAGGTCCCCCTATCTAGTATCCATTTGTGCTGTGGGGAGGAAGTTCTGCTTAGGAGATCTGCTTGCTGGTTATCCTGTGAGGGGATGTAGGTCACCTTCAGGACCAAGTTGTGGTGCGAGGCTAGGTCCCATATCTGTACAGTCGGTCTGCACAGCTGATAGGCCTTTGTTCCTCCTTGTTTGTTGAGGTACCACATAACAGTGGTATTGTCAGTCACTATCAGGAGTACCCCTGGTACAAGAAGGGGAATGAAGGTCTGTAGTGCTAGGAAGACAGCTGTAATTTCCCTGACATTAATGTGCTTGACCTGTAGAGAAGGGTTCCACTTTTCTTGAATCCTGTAGGAATCCAGAGTTGCTCCCCAACCAGAATCTGTGGCATCTGTATGCACTGTTAGGGTTGGGGTGGCGGGTTGGAGTGGAAGTCCTGAGTTTAGTTGGACTTGCTGTATCCACCTTCTGTCTTTAGACAGGGAAGGAGGGTAATGACTTGTTCTAAGGGGTGTAGGTGTTGGGACCAAATTTTTTTGAGGTACCACTGTAGCTTGTGCATATGCATTCTGGCCAGTGGAAGCATGGGGATGGTTGCTGCCATTAAGCCCAGGAGACGAAGAAATTGTCTTGGCGTCACCTTCTGGGAATGTAAGCTTTCCTGGAAGTGGGAAGTTAAAGACAGAACCTTGTCTTGTAGGAGAAAGGCCTTCATTTTGTCTGTTCTAATTCGGCAGCCTAGGAAAATCTTGTCCTGACCTGGGTTCAAGAAAGACTTTGGGAGGTTGATGGTGAACCCTAGATTTTGCCAAGGGACATGGTGAAGTGCAGATGCCTTGAGAGAGTATCTCTGGACTCTGCTGGTATTAGGGTGTCGTTCTGGTATGGGTAAATCTGGATTCCCTGAGTTCTGCAGAAGGGAATGGCTGGGGCTAGGCACTTTGTAAATACTCGGGGGGCAGTGGATGAACCAAAGGGCAAGGCAGTAAATGAGAGGAAGGTCCAGAGAAACGCACGAATTGTCTGTGGGAAGGCCTGATGAGTATATGCAGGTAGGCTTCTTTTAGGTTCAGGGTGGCCATAAAGGCCTCGTCTGTGATAAGAGGCAGCAGACTGTGCAGAGACAGCACTTTGAAGGATGGTACCTGAAGGTGAAGATTTAGAACGGAAAGGTCAAAGATGGGTCTCCAGGGCCCATCTTTTTTGGGGACCAGGAAGAGGTGGGAGTAGAATCCCTTTCTTTCCTGTCCTGGGGGGACAGGTTGTATGGTACCTAGCTTTGGTAGGTCTGACAAAACTTATAGCAGATGATGATGCTGTTTTTAGGGGGGAAATGGAATGCCTTTCCTGGGGGGGGGTTCTTTCCAGGATAGGAAGTAAGCTTTCAGAATAATGGATAGGACCCATTGGTCTGTGGTGATGGATTGCCAGAGGGGGAGACACTAGCAAAGGTTTCCAGAGAGTGGTAGGTGGGCAAGGCAGTCATGCATTATTGGGACCTCCTCTATCCTGAAAGGATGGTCTTGGCTGAGGAGGTGGTGCAGTAGGTCTGGACGAGGTAGGTCTTCTAGTCGCTCTTCTGGATCTGGAAGAGGCTGTCTGAGGAGGGTTATGCCTTTCAAAGGTGGTTTTAGTAGGGTAGTTCCTAGAACACTTGGGAATGAGAGACACCAGCAGATGTTTTATGTCTTGTAATTCTTTACTTTTTTCCTGCAGATTATTGAAAAGGTCTGCATGACACTGTGATCCACAGGGGCATCCAAGATCTTGGACTTGAAATCTTCTGGCAGATTTTGTAATCTCAACCAGGAGCATCTCCTGAGGGCAGAAGCACATGGTGCAGAGCATCGTAGCTACATCTGATGGAGTGCCTGGCTACTTGCAGAGCCAAGGACAGTTTGGAGATAATGTCAGTCTTAGTGGGACTATCAGGAAAGGAAGCCAGCATGGAGGAGGCTTGAGACACTACAGCTAGCGCACACTTAGTCATGTGGGTCTGATAATTTACGGCTCTAAAAGCAAAGGATGAGGATGTGTATACCTTCTTTCCCAACCTATCCATATATTTGCTATCTATCTGTGGGTAGGAGGGAGGTGGAAGGCAGCAGTCTAGACTATCAGGAGCAATGGCAATCCCAGCTGGGTCCACCAAGTGGGGTTTAACTAGGAATTTTTGCTACTCTGGCACTTTATAGAAGTGGTCAGGATGCTTAGGGGCCGGAGGGTGGGGCCTTAGAAGCTGAATTAAAGGCATCCAAGTAAGCAGGTAGAACTGGAGTGACAGCCGAAGGGGATGGTGATTCAACCTGAAGCAGTTCAAAGTACCAGTCCCATTTGAAATAATCTTTCATCTTGGTGATTGTCTCACCAAACGTAATACTGTCAGGTGGAGAATCCCCTTCCACAGATTCCTTATTAGGGGAATAGTATTCCAGGGGAGAAGCAATCTGGGATGTATAAGAAATAGAGTCCTCTGAGGAAGAAAAGGAAGAATCATGGCCCTTTCTCCCTGACTTGAGAGGTCATGGGTGGGAGGGATGAGGCAGATGCAGGCCTAGGGCTCAGTAAAGGCAGAGAAGTGGGGACTGAGGCTGAAGACCTGAGGGCCATAAAGGCCTGCATGAAAGATGAAGTAAAGGCCTGCCGATCTGGTATGGCTTCCATGGCGGGTATTCTTGGTTTTCTGTTTCTTTTTGGCCGGGGTGGAAGTAGGGACAGCCTGGTGTCGGGCTTTGAAGTTACCATTTCCGAAGTCTGGATCCCGGTCATAGGTACCATCGAAACTGGTTCCCCCTTGACACTGACGGCAATCATTGTCTGGCTGAGCTCCGAGGACGTGCCGATCACTGGCTGAGCAATGGCATCCTCAAGCGATGTCGTTGAAGTCGATGGATCACCCGAGCGCACCTCAACTCCTAGATCGGCAGTTGGCAGGGCATCGGGAAGAGGAGCAGCCAGCAAGGAAGGCCTAGGAATCTTGGCCTTTTTGTGCACAGAGGTTCGGGTGCAGCCTCCGAAGCAGGATCTATTCTAAGGGCTAACCATTTCAGGCGCTGATTTTCTAGGTAGAGGTTTAAAGCGGGCAAGATGGCTGCATAGGGTCTTCGGCACAAATGGCTGACAAACTGAGCAGGTGGAATGATCGTGTTCCCGGCCTAAACAAAAAACACACCTATCATGGGCGTCTTTATGAGGTATTAGGTGCCCACACTGGCACTTTATTTTTTTACTTGACATCATCTAAATGCTACAACAACCAAGCCTGAGCAATAACAATCGGCAAAACAAGAAAAACAGAAACCCAACTGGTTACTTACCTTTATCGATGTGACATCTGTGAAGGAGTGATCGTACGATGCGTAGGTCATCTGCGGCTGAAAAGTTCTGAGGATTGTGCGTACAGACGTCACATTTAAGGCCCCTGGTTTGTGGCCTTGCATCTGACGTCCCACGCATATTGCAACAGCCAAGCTGAAGCTTTTGTATAGGAGCTGACGTATGAGTCACCTGAGGGCAGGAAATCCCACAACTAGAATACTGCAACATAGGAATAGGACATCTAACAATGTATCGGCAGATAAGAAACAAACAAAAAAAAAAAACAACCTCGCCACTTCCTCTATATCTTTAAACACTGAAACTAGTCCCCTCTTAAAGTACTGCCCCTAGATGATGCCATTAGTTACTTCAATAGCACCTTCCTATCTGTCATAGATTAACAAGCCCCACCCAAGACCATTAGAGTTACATCAAACTTTACCCCATGGTTACACAAAGGAGCCAGGTCACTGCTAAAAAGCAAAGGACAAAAAATGGGAATACTGGCAAAAACAAAATCCCAAAAACAAAGCTAAAAAGCAAGTAAAGCAGGACAAAATAAACTATTACTCTGAAATGCAAACTAAAAACCAAAACAAACCCCAAAAATTCTGGACTGCAATTAACAACATTCTCCAACCTGGAAAAGCTGGTACACAAGGGTTGCCACCTCTCCCGGCTTGCCCAGAGGTCTCACAGATTTTTATACCATCTCCCAAAGTAATTCAAAAAACTCTTGATATGTCCAGGAATAATGACATTACACTCTTGCTTAACTGTAACTCAAGCAACCGGCATTCACTCACACACAATCATGCTCATTCTCTCCCAATCTCTCTCACAGACACAGACAGACAGATACACAGACAGACAGACAGACAGAGACTTCCTCATTCATACATTGCTCTCACTGTCACATGCACATATCCACTTATGCATTCATTCATACATCGCCATCTCTTGCTCTCTCTCACAGGCACACAGCCACACACCCACTTACCATACTTACAGATTTTCGCAGAATGTCCAGATGTTTGCCCAATATTTTTGGTCCGTTTCTCATAAAATAGTGGTTTTCTGGTATAATAGTGGCAAATAATTAAAGATTGAAGTTAGAAAATAATGACAGACATTTGAGTTTCTGACTTCATACCCTTCCGAAAATTAATGCCGATGCAAAACCTGTTATTCTAGCAACTTTCTAAGTTTGTCAGAGCAATATTTACAAATTGTCTCACTTTTATTTATGCCTTTGTTCAGATTTCTTGTTCTAAGAGGTTGAGAGATATGCCACTTACACATTCATTCACACATTGCAATCATACCTGCATTCATTCACACATTGCTGTCAGTCTCCCAGTCACACAGACACACACACGCACACACATTCTCTCTCTGGTCTCACTCACACACACACACACACACAATCTACTTTCTGACTAGGGTTGCCACCTCTCTTATTTTTCCGGACTATCCAGAAATCAAACATATTCTTCAATAGTCCAGAAAATACTGTACAAACTCCAGTATTCTGTTTCACAATGGAAACAGATTACTGGAGTTTGTTACATCAGCTGAGTTACATTTTTTTTTTTTTTTTTTTTTTTTTTTTACAGAAAAGCATAGCAAATCGGATAAAAGCAAGCATCAGGAATGGCAAAAGTGGGTGTTCCCTGTCACTGATGTCATAGCGACATCACAAAATAGGCAGGTGGTGGGCTGAGTTACAGGTGGTGCAGGGGGCATGGCCTTACTCCAGTTTTGGCCACAATGAAAGGTGGCAACCTATACACCCCCCTCCCACCACAAAAATCAGCTCTGACTGTATAGCCGCACAGTTTAACACCTACTTCACAGAGACTTATTCTATATCTTTCTAGTAGCCAACCCCCTTCTGCCACCCTCAAATACATTTATACCTCAACAAAACAACTCCAGCTTCTCCCTTCAGCCTGCCTCAATAAACACCATTAAAAAACTTCTTGGGAAACTAAAACCCACTTCTCTAGCTACTGACCAAATACCACCAGAGTTCTTAAAACTATCTGCTGAAGTAATTGTTTATCCAATCACCATTCTAATAAACAGACCTATAACAGAACAAAATGTTGCCACCATTTACAAAACCTCGTACATTACGCCACTCCACAAAGGTGGCAATTCTACTGAATTGTCTAACTACTGCCCTATTGCAATTCTGTCCCCACCGTCTAAAATACTGGAAAAAAAAGTTCATAAGCAAATCATGGATCACCTAGCTGCAAATTATTAACCATAACACAACACGGTTTCTGTCCAAACCACAGCACCACCACTGCACTTATACCATTTGCAAACACAGTAAAAAGCTTTTTGATATGTTAGATCACAATAAACTCCTACAAGCCCTCTCTGACTTCGCCTTATCCCATTCTACTCCTACCTGGTTCCAGGGTTACTTAACTGGAAGACAGTAGGCACCAAAGTCTATCTTCCCTACTTCCCATCACCCTAGGAGTCCCACAGGGGTTTATTCTTGGCCCCCTTCTATTCTTCCTATTTACAAACAACCTTTACACCGCAGCCCCTTCTGCCACAATTATCCAATATGCTGAAGATTCCACAGTAACATGTGCAGCCAATACCCTTCAAGAGCTATAAACAGTCACTCAACCATCCCTCCTCAAAATAGAATCCTGGCCAACAAATTCCCGCTTAATTTTAAACCTCAAGACAAAACTCCTGCTATTCCATCCCAATGAAGCTACTATAACCACAGCATCTGTCTACATTGCCTCCGCAAATAACACTATCACTCCCTCTCCACACACCAAACTACTGGATGTGGAAATGGACACCAACATGAGATTCTGCATCCGCATATCCCAACCAATTAAAAAAGTCCACAAAAAACTAGGTACACTATATAGGAACAAGCAGTATCTCGCAAAAAACACAAGAATAACTATTGCCCAAACTCATTTGAGCTCAACTCTTTATGCATCACCCATACTCCTAAAACCTTAAGAAAACTGAACTGGCAAAACTAGAATCCTGTTGCAACAAAACAGCTAGGTATGCAGCAAACATTACATTCAAATCTCACCACTGCTCTGCCCCAAAACAATTAAACTGGATAGAGCTTCCACAACCCTTACATCTGTCCCAGCTTAACATGGCTTATAAAATCTTTTACCATCCTGAAAAAACTCCATCTCTACAGGGTTTACTGGAGCCTTATTCCCGCAGCAGAAACCTGCACTCTAGCAATAAACCCCTCTTACAGACTTCAACAGCACATGATCATGCTGGTGAATCAGTCTACTCTCACTGCATTGCCAATATTTGGATTTCTCTACCTAATAACATCACATCTAGCGCCACTATAACCAAATTTAAACAAACACTAAAAACTCAACTTACAAGTAAATGGCTCTGCTTCAGATTAAGAATTTCCCACTCCTCTTAGATAAACTTTCTTCGCACTAACACTACTACCCCTGACTTCAATGCTGATTTATATATTACTATTAACTTATAGGTACCCACTGAAGTGGGAAGTCTTCTAACCAACAAAAATTGTGTAAATACAACTCAATATCATTTTTTGTCACCTTGCATGTTAAGTACATTTTATTCTAGTGGTATCTTTACTTGAACATACTTTGTATCGGTCTCTGTAAACTTATACACTATGACCAACTGTATATATTATTTTACTGATACTGCCTCACTTAGGCTACTATTTGTAATCTACTGTCTGGTAGTTTTTTCTTAACTAAGTTTTTTTCTTGTGTATTTCTTTGTGTGGAGCTTTTCTCCCTGGGCCTCCACTGAAAAAGGACACGTTGTCCAGTCGGACTACCACAGTAAACAAATGTAAAATAAATAAATAAAAATAAATAAGTTATGCAAGTGTCACCCAAATCTGTAGATAAATAAGATTTCCAGGAAGTACCACTTCAACCACTGATGTGCGGGTACTCGCCGTAACCACCGATAGGACATGCAGAAAATGAATGAGATTAAACAGCGGGTAAAAAGTCTTCTGACCAGATGCTGAAAGTAGTCACATATGATGGAGAAGATATATAGATGTCCTTAAATTCACCACTGCACTATTCTTAACAGATGGGATTCCCTGCCATGGAAGCCCGACGTCCGGTCGGTCTACCAAAGCCTACTGTTGCTTTAAGGTATGCCGAACGTCACCCAAACACTCCTCGAATAGCATAAGCCATAAAGGTGATGCTCAGGCATACCATCCTCAGAACTTCTTTGCTGCCAGTCTGAATGCTTCTTCTAACCAGTCTATTTGCCTACGTCAGTTTTCTGCCAGTTTTGAATGCATTTGTCTGTTTGCTGAAGTTCGAGCCATAAGAGATAAGTACCCCATTGGGGATTTGTTTTTTCTTGCCTTTTTTGTGTGTTAATGTCATCTACGAAGGGTAAATGCCAGTCCAGGAGACTGGATTCTCTATAAAGACCACCGCGATAAGTGTCTTTTCTCTGCCTAGGAGCTTCTCACAACCATATATCTTGTTCAGTTTGTCAGGCGTTCATCCCAAAAACCTTTTGTAATAGGCTTTCTTACCTTTCCTTGTATCTTGAGAACCAGCACTTTAAGCTTCTTGCTAAAAAGATACAATGGAAGGAACTTCCCCCGCCCAAAGGGTCAGCCATTAGGGAAGACGAAAGTGAAAAGGTAAGACTGAAATCTTTCTCTGTCCTTCCTCTGCCGGATGTTTCTTCCAAGGTCGTTACAACCCAGTGGCACGCCTGGCTGTATTGTCAGATTTCTCTGCCGTAACTGGGTGGAAGGCCAGTGTGGGATCTGGCTGGTAGCAGATGAGGCTTTGCAGGTGTCAGTTTCAGATGTTCGGAGAAAAGCACAGTTGATTCTTTGAGAAGCCTAGAGGGGGTTCCAACAGATTCTAGTTGGGTAAGAACTTCCTACTATGGCTATCGGATGCCATCCTGGGTCAGGGCCTTCTCAGTATTATAGGCCAGACATTCCCTTAAAAATTTAAGGAACAAAAAACTAAACATATTTCTTCTGCCCCTAGGGATCCACAAAGTGTGTGGCAGGCATGAACTCAGGGGTTAATTAATGCTTTAGTCATTATAGCCTTCTTAGGGGGGGTTTCTGTTCCTTCTCCTCCTTGGTCCTCTACTCCTCTTAAAAGGCCTAGAGAACATGATTCTTCTGAGGAAGAGTTGGATTCT